>NC_137464.1:231751311-231982042 GCF_964235325.1 Thermobia domestica | reverse complement strand
TGGGATCGAACCAGGGACCCCATGTCACTGCGACCCTTAAGGTTCTTAAAAAAAATCTGTAAGAGATAGGAAGAAACTATTTTTTGTTTTAAATTCAGTATCAAAAGAGTTGTTTCTCTCTATCTCCCGCTTGTATGTCTATTGAAATCAGAACGAAAAAAAAACTTTTGGTTAATTGGTTGTTTTGAAGTTAGTGTGTTCTATTCAGCACTGATCTTAATGTAGGATCCGAACCACATGTTTTTCCACCTGGAATAGAACCTAGGTCTCTTTTGCTTAAGAAGTGTACGCTAACAAATAGCGACGAGGTTGTTCTTTATCATTTTTGGTGAGAATATTAAGCTTCAATACCTTTTTAGCATATTATACTGTTACAATCTGAAAGGAAACTAGTTTCTTCCCCATGTTGAATGTATATGTAGATTATTATTATTATTATTATTATTATTATTATTATTATTATTATTATTATTATTATTATTATTATTATTATTATTATTATTATTTATTATTACTATTATTTACTATTATTAATTATTATTATTATTATTATTATTATTATTATTATTATTATTATTATTATTATTATTATTATTATTATTATTATTATTATTATTTTGTTTCAGCAAAAGACGCAAAAACTGTATCCGTGGATTATGAGTGGTTTTTTTTCCTTCGATAATGTGATTGGTGTATTAGTGACATATACTAATACAAAATTGGATTAAAATGAGAAAAAATAGTTCCCGTTAAAGATGTATTTTAGACACTGATCCAATTGAATTTTATAAAATACACTGCCTAATCTACTTGGCTGATCGTATGAAATCTTCTTACCAACGTCTTCCAATCTATGAGAAACAAATGGTACGGCATGAAAAAAAAAAAAAAAAAAAACCTTATGAATTGTATTATGCAGTAATGGCTTGTATCTTCCTTCGAGAACCTCGTGTTTTGAAGAAAAGCAAGTAAAACAACGTCCTATTAGAGACTATATCAGTGGATTTGTATAGAGATACAAACCACGTTACATTGTATCTGATTATGAGATTGTTTGTGAGATGTCTGTGAGATTTCATGAACGATCTTTATTTTTCCTTGAAGTTTATTGTCTTTTTTCACTGCTAAGACTATATAAAATGTGGACGTACAGTTTAAGATGAATGTCAAACCATCGTAACACATTCAATGATACTTCGCTGGTAATCTAACCCTCTCCACCACAGCCTCGGTTCTTTTAAGTTGTACATGTTCAGCTTCACATGCTATTACATCTGCAAATTGTTTGCACGGAAGCGACATCTCTGGAAGGCAGGTAGGAAGCAGCGCAGCTACCGACAAGTTATTCTGATTGTCAACTATTACGAATTAGAGTGACTGACAGAGGGAGGCGTCTTGTTCTAATAAGGATTAAGAATGTCTCTATAGTTTTGCCTAATGTCTATGCAACCCGTAACTCTTCAATGTTTTGCAGTTTGCATATTAGCGTTTTTCCTTTATAAATAATATGGCTCCGCTCCACTGCACAACTTTCGTTTTATTCCCGGGTGGGGGTGGAACCCGGTAGGAGGCGCGGCGCGCTGATTGCAATGACTTATTATGCAACATTTTCACTAGGCAGCTAGCTAGACAAACATTGCAGTGACGATTGTCCGGATATCGCGCAGTAGGGATCCGGAAAGGGGGCGCGTGGCTGCTAATAGTCATAGCATAGCCTTTTCAAATGTTTTCAAACGTTCTTTGCATAAGGAAAAGTTTTCCGTATTCTTTTTTTCGCCCTTCCGCCCTTTTTTCCATGCGCCCTAGAGCAACTGCTTCACTCGTTCCATTGTAATTACGCCACTGTTCGTAGTTATAAAAGAAGCATTTTCTCCTATCCAGATGATAAATACGGTAAATTCATGTCACAGTTGGGCTGATTTTGTAGACAGTAAGTGAGCCACACAAATTTACGTCAGCATTCAAACTTGGCTTAGTAGTGTCCTACTCTACATCTGAATCATTTTTACTGCTTCAATTCTGACACTTTTAGTATTACAAGTGAACATTATGAAATAATTAGTTAATGCAGAAAAGCAATGTTCAAAATAGATATTGACAGGACTATGATAAAATATTTATTATAGACATAAAGAATAATGGGAGTCAAAATATAGAGTGGAATTCTAAAAGGAAATAAAATCCAAAGTTCTCAATAAAATGTGAGGAAAATTTCATATACGAGGTGTGGGTTCAAAAAGCATCGAAGCTTATTTTTTCCCGCGTAAAACTATTGAAGGGCGGGAGACTTTCTTCAGTGCGGAGGTGGAAGGGACACTCTTGAGCAGTCGAGGTTTTTTCCCGCCCCCAGAAAATGTCAATCGCTGGCAGTCGGCCAACGAATGAAGAGGTGTAATGAACGGTCGTTGGATGCCAGTTTTTTTGTAAAATGACAGAAAAATTGAGCAGCGAAATTTGCATCAAATTTTGCCAAAAGCTTGGCGATACCCAAGTGGAAACCATTCAATCGGACTGGTGCATTCAATTTTGAATCAAAGTTTGGGCATGAGGAGAGTGACCGCGAAATTTGATTCAGGCTTTCATCGTCAAATACAACATTCCTACCTACTCACCTGACATGGCTCCGTGTGACTTTTGATTGTTTCCCAAGCTAAAAATGCTAATAAAAGGGATCCGAATTGAGTCAAGAGAAGATAATGCGACGGCGTGGCTACTCACCATCAAGGGCGCCGATTTTTCCGTAAATTTGGGGGGGGGGCATTCGAATGCAGAAGGTATATATATATATATATATATATATATATATATATATATATATATATATATATATGAGGATTTTAAGACAAATTGCATTCAAATTATGCCAAAGTTGTATATTCATAAATACAATAGGGAGTCCACATGAGCTTTGTTGGGCCCGGGCCCCTAGGGTCGGCGCCCTTGCTCTCCATTCCAAAAACTACGTTCCAGAAGTGTTTTCAACAATGGCGGGAGCGATGGAAGAGTGCGTGCAATACTAAGGAGATTACTTTGAAAGGGATTAGTGTTTCGGATTTCCAAATTATAAATATATTTTTTCCAACCAAAGGTTCATTATATTTGAGCATATCTCTTATATATATAATATAAGAGCGATTATATATTATCTGAATGGAAAATTATATATAAGAGATATATATAATTTTCCATTCAGAAGCTTTTGATCTGGGAACCTTTAGGTTACTATTGTATTATTTTTGAGGAGTTATTTACATAAAAGAGCTAAGTAAAATATTGTGATCATCTATACTTTTTACCTTTGTTAATTTACTTCTATTAACAGTTAAAAATAATTGAACCTAACAACGAGTGCAGTAATTCCTGCTTCCCCCAAAGAATTCATTCAAAGATTAAGTCACACAGTTCAATCGCAAACTGAATTATTTTATCATAGCTGATAATTCTTACCTACCTGTCAATGGGCCCGAAACCAGCCACAGAGGCTGGTGAGCATGAATATGTTAGGGGGGACAAGTCATCAAATATTCTCTTACAAATAACTAAATTGTGTTGTTTATATTCAGGTTTGGAGGGGCCATGAAAAGGTTAGGGGGCCAGGCCTCCCTAGGCCCGCTCTAGTTGCGGGCCTGCCTGTCAATCAGTGATGATTGTTAGAAGAACAAAAATTTGAGTTCATTCCAAAGTAGTCTAGTCGATTGGCTTCTAGATTATTTTCTTTAAGAAATAAACAACTGAGTTCGATTTTAATATTTCAAATTGTTAACGAATTGCCTTATGTCCCTATGAAATTACAAAGTTATGAAGAACTTAATTAAATATTCAAGTGCCCTCATGAATTGCCAGCATTTAGGGACTCGCATGAGACGAGACTCAAGGCTGTTTCGTCTCGTCCCGACAAGGTAATGTCTCATCTTGAGGAGTTCTGTATCATCCCGTCTAGAATTTTCAGATGAGACAAAATTATACAATTTCATCAAAATCTCTCCAAAGACTCAATTTCACATTAATAATATTTCAAATAATAATATTACTTCAACGTGTATTATATACGAACAGCAAATATACATAAACTTATATATATATATATATATATATATATATATATATATATATATATATATATATATATATATATATATATATATATACAAAGGCACGCCCAGAAAGTAAGTTTACCTACGACTTTAAATATAAACACTACACAGTGACCTTAAAACAGTTATTGTTACAGATACAACAAAGGTGACTCTACTTTTAAACATATTCGCCACCGATCTCAAACACTTGTCATATTGTGGGATGAACTTGTGTATTTAAATTGTCGTAATAGCAGGAAACCTTCCTGGGTGTGGGATAGTGTAACAGCCATTTGCAATTGTTCATCACTATGACAATGCTTACTATACAGAAATCTCTTGTGGCTTAAGAAAACATGAAAATCCTTCGGAGTAACATTCGGGCTATACAGTATAAGTTAAACTCTTCCCAGTCAAATGACAGCACAAGATCGGTTGTCGTATAAAGCAATAGAGGACGAGGTATTTCGTGCGTTAGGAAAAATTACAAGCTACGTAATTATTAAAAAAAAAGCTTGATTTCGATAATTAAGTATTGCTTTTTGGCATTCTATTACTTTAGGAATTAAAAACAAAACAAATTATGCTCTTTTTTCCAAGACATATACCTATTTCTGAGTGAATACTTCTTTCGAAATGATTTTAAAAATTACACTGAAGGTTTCGAGAAATTCGAGACGAGAAACTTCAAGGGTCATTTCGACTCACATCTCGAGTTTTACAAACAGTATCTCGTCTCCTGTTTATCCCTATCATCACTTGATTCCTATGGAAACATCATGGAAGAAAAATATACGTTTTCAAGCCTATTTTCATCATATTATCACTCCGTGAAGAAAGTTTCTTTCTGTATGTGCTAGACTGTACACTTGAACTGATATATGCCTACAGCAAATTAATATATTTATAATGCATTATACTTGGGTGTTTTTCAGATAATATTGCTTTACATATTTTAAAATCATTTTCGACGTTTCAAATTATTTCAAGTGATTGTTTGTTTCCTATGTGATAGATAAGTTAATTATTCCATACATATAAAATTTGTATTATTAACTCTTATTTATATAATTTCTTAATTGACGTTAATATAAAGAGTGCAATATATCTGTATATACTTAAAATTGAATTTCTTAATTTGCAGGATGGCAAAAGTTCCTCTTCGTCGCCAAATTAAACGAAAACTTCGCAGGCTGAAACATCAATTGCAAGATGCCTTTAAAGGCGTCTTTAGGAGTGACACCGTTTTCAAACTCCACAAGTTCACCGCCAGCATTCTAATTTTATTCACCATTATTATGGCCAGTTACCAATACATTGGGAAACCAATTCAATGCACAATGGCAGGAAATATGACAATGTCTCAAGATTCAATTAATGGAATGTGCTGGGCTTCCTCATCTTTCCAGTTCCCAGATGACTACATTTATGTCCGCCCCAAAGAAGTATACGAGGTGAAGTACCGTTTTGTTCCATTCTTGCTCTTCAGTGCAGCCATTTCCTTCTTCTTGCTCTATTGGGAATTCAAATCGAAGAGGGAGATACAGATTCCAGTTACTGCAACATGTTTGAGGCATCGAAATTTGAAGAATGATCTGCTTAACCCGTATGGATTTAGTTCAACCTATTTCAAGGGCCCACTTCAACTTCTGTTCTGCCAGATTCTCAATACGGCAAACGCGATCTTTTGGTTTTGTTTGATCAACAGTTTTCTGGGATATCCAATTACAAACCATGGTTTTGAGTTTCTGACTCCTCCAGTAATATCACCATCGAACAGCAGTGCTGCTATTCTGCAAGTGTTTCCCAGGACAATAGAATGCAGTCTACGAGACTATGGCATAAAGGAAAAGGCAGTGTGCGTAATTCCAATCAACATTTTGAATGAGATCATCACCGTTATTTTGTGGGTCTGGTTCTTCTGTCTGGCTATGATTTCTGCTGTTGAGTTGCTGTTAAATATAGTAGTTACTATCTGGTCACGTCAACGTGGAGTAAATTTAGGTTTCAAATACCCGTCCACAACGGAGAGAAATGCAAGGATGGAGCACGAGATACTACAATCCAACGTTAATCGTGACATGCTGAATGGTAACAACGAAGTTTATGCTAAAGACCAAAACAAACAGGGCATCAAACACGGAGAATTTCTGGATAGATTGGACATGAATAATAGCATCTACCTCGATTTCTCTTCGGACAACTTAGAGGAGCAGATAGACGTCATTGAGAGACTCTTACGTCAACTTGATGATGAAGAGGAAAAAGCACAGAATGAAAGAAATGAAGAAGGAGGTCCGGAAATGTTGCTCAGAAATCCCAGGTTCTAAATCGTTTACGAAATCGTAACGAACCTGTTTTAACTTCCCTTTCACTTAAACTAATCTATGAGTAATCAGTCCATGTAATTATATTACATCTCTTTTAGCTTAAAGGCACCTTTTTCTCTACTACTTCTACTATCAGTATATAATATGAATGCGTGTCTTTTACAATTACTTTCGAGTAGTTTTACTAACAATCCTCGACTCACACATTATTGATCCTGAAATTCATCAATTATTTTACTAACACATTTTATTAATCATATTGCTGAAATATACCTTAGGTTTTCTGATTTTAATTAAGCATATTTCCATTGTCCCACTGAACAGTACGTGAAGATTGTGAAGTAATACTGCAAAACTTGTTCTCCCTCAAGATGTTGTTACCACTTATAAGATTGAGTAACGAACTGTGTAAAAAGTAATGCAAAAAGGTGTATTTGATTAACTTGTGACATGGCAAATTCAATATTTAAGAATTTCGAATGTATTTTTATACGAAATATTGATTATAAATCTGAAAATTATGAGAATCCAGTTGAAGATTTGGTTATAAATTGTGACAACTTTTGTTATGAGAAAGTTATTGAACCAAGGTTTATTCATTGTTAATACATCATGGGAGTATGTATTTGATTGTGTAAATTTAATGAACATAAGCTAATAACGTAGCTTTTGATTTATCATTGCCGTTAGAGATACAGTATTTATTAAGAGAGAATATTTTCTAATACTGCTGCAATTAAGAATTTAAGAACAGTTATAATTCTGGCATTTTTTGTTGAGATAATTAATTAGTTGGTTGTATTAACTTCATAAGGGACAATAAAAGCTAAATAAAGTTCATTAGTCTCGAATTTAATTTTATTTCATAAAAAACATTGTAAATATATGTGGAGAACTAAATGTGTAACTAATGCTAAACATCAACTTATCAAGTAATATAATTATTAATTACAAATCCTAATGTTCTTTAAGCATGTAAGTTATAGTAGTTTATTAGAGATTTGTACGTATTCTTCTCTCGTAATACGACAAATGATTAACAACAATTTCAGTTTTTTGTGGGTATTTTTATCTATTAATATGAAAAGGTTTTGGAGATTTTTGAAACTTCTGGCTTGACTTTTTATTGCTACGAAACTTCTTATGGGTTGAACTTCTAAGGTCGAATAAGAAAATTGTTTACCAACCGTAATCTCTCACATTTTGATTATAATTTTTTCATTATTCATATTAAATAATGTATATTATAAAAGCTTAAAACCTTATTCAGGTGAAGTGTTATAAGTTTATGCTTTGCTTCCCAGTATATGCCATCACTGCTTAGATTATTTAATGTTTGTTAAAAGAAAGGTTTTTATATATGATAATTGCTATTTTAATAATGTTTTTTGTTGTAGAAGTAAAACAAAAATACAATTGATGATTCAGAAATTTGTAAACTTTTCCCGGAATAAGGTTTATGTGGAATGCACATTGAGTTACATTGCTTAATGCTACATATTCAATAAATTGTATATGTCGTCGTAAAATATCCGCAATTACATATCTAACGTGACTAATGTCTTGACTTACCAACACAGGATTTTACTTAGTTTCGAAAAAGCGAAATGGCATATCCGATCATTATATCACAAGTCTCCAAGGTAAGTTAATTGCAGATGATCTGTGTTAAACTGTGAAAACGATACGAAATACTGTATGAAAAATTCTTTGTTTCGAAAAAAATGAAAGAAAAAAAGATATGAATAAGACGTAGATCAGAAATACGAATAGAAAATATAAGTTTTTACAATAGCATAAAAACAGTCAGTCGCACTTCAGAGTGGTCTGCAGGAAGGAATTACTTTGGCTTTTTTTTAGAAACATGAATTATTTGTGACGCCGTTAATCCTATAACGATTCTCAAATCATAATTTGTTTCAGGACTTTCATTTATCCATTATGTTACAACTAATAATGAATAGTATTTTGCTTTCATCTACATCTTATTCTTGAGAATGTTAACGCTAACAAGCGTGATCAAGTTACAATGTGAGTTTGTTCTTCGCTGATTATTTTATTTAAATAAAAATCATTCTTTCCTACGTCGTGAATATCTGAAAAAGATGAAGGGAAAAGAGAATGTTTCAATTAAACATTCTTCACTATTTACTATACTTTACATACATATGTATATGAAATCTTGAAGTTTTGCGTCCCAAGCTTATGCTGGCTAGGCTAAAAGAGACGGTGATGATGAGAAATGAATGAAATGGTTTGGTGTAGTGAAGAAAGTGGGAGAACCCCAAGAAAACCCACGGACACGGTGTTGGCGCAAGCTGTTATCGAACCAGGGACCCCTCGCATCAGAGGTGAATGCTCTACCACTAAGCCACTGCAGTCCCACATGAGTTAATATAATATCAATATTAATAATATACGTATATATTTTGCATTTCTTACTTCTTCACATACCAGGGAATTTCCTCTTGTAATTTCTCACTAGTTGAATTTCCACGAGTTTGTCATTTTCCACTATTTGAGACTTATCGCCAAAAATGGCAGACAAAAAATCTAATCATTTATCTGCCATAAAGGTGTCAGATAATTGCTTAGGCAAAACAGATGGCTGACGTAAGACAAATTATAGCAGCAAAGTTTCCTTCCACTTTATATATTTTCTTCAATGCTGATTTTAAGAAGTGATAACTTCTTCTGGTTCTCAGACTGCTCCGTTTTGTGCATGGGTGGATTGGGTTTAGAATGATGTGGGGAAAGACATGCGTTAAGGACAATCACATTCACCCAACAAGGCACTAAACTCGAAAAGGTTACGAACCGTTGATCTAGGGCACATAAAGTGTCACCAGGTATTATATAACTTCTGCTCGTAGGTCTCATATATATATTGAAAGATCAACAAAAAGTCATTATAGTTTATAATAAAGAAAATCAATCTTAGTTATCGACTTACGATCTGTTCGACATATGATCAACTCTCTTACAATCAGTTGTGTGGGCTAAGTTATGTGATTATTATTATTATTAACGACCTGTAATAATAACAGAAGTAAGCACATAACACCATATATCACATACAGGAAATTACTATTACTGACTATATAGAAATATGAATAATTTGGTGAATTAAAAGAATTGATTGTGTATTTTGTAAGTAAAACCGTTTGAATTTAAGTTCATAAAAGTTACAAATGTAAGAAGAAAGTACACTAATTAAAACGAATGCAAAAGAAAATGAATAAATGATTAACAATAAAGATAGAATAATTAATAATTAAAAATTATTTGGGAAAATGAAGGATGATAGGCTACACTGCTTTAAGATTCATAGAAAACTCGGTCGTACAAACTTTAGCTCTTATAAATAAAACAAACTAATGAATGTTCATAAAGATTTATTCATACGAATTGGATGGAAATTATATAAATGGATCTAGGAAAACCAATTAATTTTGTTTAATTTATTAGAGTTCGTACGACCAAATTTTGTGTAAGTTCTGATTAAGTGTAACCGCTATCAAGACCGTCGGTCGACGATGGATCAAAATGGAATTTTATACTATACTCATAGCTCGAAAAATCTTGCTTTTATGTATTCGCCAGCCAAAAAAATCTACTAGCCACACCATTTTGCACTCACAGGATTTATACAAATAAACAAAAATCACTTTGCAACACAGTAAACATATCCATGCATTTTTTATTTTGTTTATTGGCATATCATACAAATAAAAAAATGTTACATCTTATATTTGTTCTTGAATTCACGTTTTTGATTGATCGGACTTTACTCGCCAAATTTTAAAAAAGTACTCGCCACTGGCGAGCAGGCGAGTGGATTTTTCAAGCCCTGACTATATTGCATAGTACGCTATCACTTAGTCAACTTACGACTAGGCAATTAAAACTTAATTGGGCCATAAGTCGACGGAGAACAACTAGAATCAAGATAATTATAAAATTGAACTGTAGAATAACACTTGAGTTTTACGTCCCACGATTATGCAGGCTGGTCTAAAGGAGATGGTGATGATGAGAAATGAATGAATGGGTGGAATGAAGAAAGTGAGAGAAAACGGGATAACCCCGAGAAAACCTACGTATACGGTGTTTGTCCACCACAAAGTTCACTTGGTGCTAGCTGGGATCGAACCACGGACCCCATGCACAAGAAGTGAACGCTCTACCACTGAGCAACCGCGGCCCAACAACGTTTTAATTTACTAAGGTAATCAATGTGTATTTCTGCTATATGAGGTGCATTGTACAATTGGCAGTGCCTTTAATCACAATGGAGCTGCATTATTAAGTTAATAAGAATAGACTGTTGATAAAATAATTTCGAACCCATTTTAGGACAAGTGACATGTGTTAAAATACGAGGGAAAAAAGAAAGAAAATAAATTGTCCTTATTTCGTAAGGTGAAGTTCTGAAGTAATTGCAAACAGAAAGAAAAATGTTTTTAAAAAACCCAATATCAAAACCAAAACAGTAAGGATAGATATTTTTTGATACCTTTTCTCAATTCCAGATCAGCTGATCCCCTGTCCCTTATGCAACCCGAAATTACGCGTTGTATTTTAGGTTGCCGCACTACCTGTAGTATTCAAAAACAAAGCAACAACAAAATACCATGTTGTTTTTCGTTACCAGTTTGAGTTTAGCATCCCTTTCAGGAACGAGGTTGTATTAGACGTGAACCTACAGCTTAATGTGGAACTCGAACTACATAATCTCCCTCCGAGAACCGAACCCGGATCATTCACGCCAAAGGCGCCAACACTAACCGCTTATCCGCGAAGAAGCTCTATAAATGTCTAAAATTATTTATTATATGTTTCACTCACGATTAACACTATACTTGACATTTCCAAGTTACAAAAAAATCTTTCCTCCTTTGCCCAATTTTTTACAAAGCAGAACATAATCCTATAAGCTGGAACAAAGAACACTATAGCTTATAATAACGTATCATAAAATACTATGTAAAGAAATCTTTTTTCTTTGCTTGGGGCAAAAATGTTATTTCGTAATTGCTTGTGACAAATAGAATTCGAAAACCTCTATTATTTGTCTGAAAGATTTTTTCTTTTATGGTGATAATTGTGAAAGGAATGACAATTGCATCCGAAGTACCCAGAATTCAACAAGAGTATATCGAATTCACGAAATGATAACAGACTTCACTATTTGATATTTGAAATGCGTTTAAATGGTGAAGAAGATTCAGAGAAAAAAATAAGATCAGAACTGATCCTCAAAGAAGAATACAATACCATTCTGACCTTGCTACAAGCATTACATAACGAACAATATAGGTAAAAAGTTTTTAGGGATTTCAAAATTGTAGTATTGTGGATGGGTTTTTAAGCTGGCTTCACAAAATTTCCCTGTTATCTGTGCCTCTGAAACAGCAGCGAAACCACATCATATTACCATAAAAGACACTGGATACCACGGGTAGAGTTTTCTGAGGAACACAATGTTATTTGGAAAAATTGGTATGCCTAAATAAAGTCCTGTTTCCACAATTATACAGGAAACTGGGTCTCATGAAAGAATCTGTAACAACACTTGGGAAGGAATCAACAGCCTTCGCGTATCTTCGAAACTTCTTCCCCCAAGTTGCCAGTGTCAAAGGCCAATAGCAATGTGTCTGTTGGATCCCCTAATAAAAGAAAATAATGTAATGTAAAGCATTCCTAACAAAATTCACCTTCTGAGAGATAAACTTGGGACAGATTTGTTGCTGTGCTTCATGGCTTTCTGGGCTATCACCAGGCAGAAAATTATAAACATCTTGTTAAGGGTCTAATGTTGAATGCTTTCATAAAATATCTTGGAGTTTGAACAATGATACGAAGGATCGTATGATGCATATCTAATGAAAGAATATATATTACATAGAAATGAACAGTCTTACAAACAAAAGTATGAAGAACTTTTAACCATTTTCACTCCTAAGTTCTTACTGTTATGATGTTCAGAAAATCTGTACCTTTAGAGCCATATGTGTGATTTCTTTTATTTTGTTGCAATCAACAACATTATTATTAACATTATGTACTTGGAAATAATGTTGCTTTTGTAAAACTCATGGATTGGCTTGCGTTCCCCAAAAGCAAACTTCGATGTGTTCATTTAACTCTTCGTCTTCTTCACCTTATCCTTATGGTTGTGTACCTCGGGTGGACTATATGTCCATTTTAAGTTATGTTTGTGATCTTTTGTTTTGTGTCAATCAACAATATTCTGTACGTTGTACAAATATCCATTTTCTGAAATTCGCTATTCTTTGCACAAAACCAAACTTTGATCTATTAAATTAATCACTTCTTTACATCCTCAACATATATTTTCAAGAAATTCTGCTTAGTACTCAGGAACAAAATATGTGTTAGGTAGTGAAATCTATACAAACAAAATGTGCAAAATGACTTGAAATACACCTGTTGAGATAATCATTTGAAATTTAAAGCAAAGATCATTAATTCAATCTTTCATTTAATACTTTAGTTTCCCGGATCCGAACACATTCTAAGAGCTGCAGCCGGTCTATGATACGTGTACTTAGAGTATACATATGCATAAGATATGATACACATACGTATGTGTAAAAGTCAAACAATTGCAATGTGTAATGTAATGCCCTTACTGTTATCACTGGTAGGAGTACGCTTTCCACTCTTATGAGAGAACAAACACCAAGAGGTAAAAACTGTATTTTGTTTACTCCTACAATACATAAAGAAATAATGTCTTCAAGGAGAATAAGAGGTACAGTACATTCTTGATTAACCAATCATAGGTTATCCCAAGGTGATTTTTACTTGTAAATATTTATTTCTATTTTCAACTTGCACATATAGTTACGTGTTAATCCTTGGATTTACAAAATTTAAACTGATATATAATTATCTGAATTTTATACTATAAGTCATTGAATTTCATAATGTAATAACTGGATAAAAACATACAGTGTTAAGGCTATGTTTTAATACGGAACTATACTCGAAAAACAAACAAAAAACTTGGTTTAGTACCATTTTATTGAAGACGAACAAATCTTCTGAGCGTTGCATGAGTCCTCTGCCGATCGCCTGGCATCAGCTATCGTCAGGTCCTCAGGTCCTTTTGTGCAGTCATAGATATCTCCTCCTCTTGCACCTATAGTACCTGTAATAAAATTTCAATTTAGTGTTTGTAAAGTTATCTATTATTTATGAACAATTTAATTTTACTGTTATATTCTTAAACTGCATTTGTTTTTAAAAAATGTTTTTCTTTAAAACCATTCTGATTTAACACTCGATATATTGTTAGTAAAGATGCTTTAAATTCATTTACTTGCTTAAAAAGATTTATTTATAAAATAGCCTCAAAATGCATTTCACTAGGCAATTATCCCAAGTACTTGTTACCCGAGGTAGCCTTGGTCCCGATGATCTCGGATAATCGAAAGTGTTCTGTATTAGTTACTATTGCCAACAAATCTCGTAAATTCTAGGATCAGAAAAAGTTTATATCATATGTAGTTTCGAAAACTACATATGTTAAGTTACCCTAAGGCATTTCAGTTTCTTCAGCTCGATGACAGCTATTGGTTAATACAACCTATAGTTAACAAAACTTACAATTTAAGAGATGATTAATATTTTTGACTATGTCGTCTTAATGGTGCTGAGTAATGCCATTTTGGTTATGTCGTAATAAATAGCTTGATCAGCGTATACTTCGGTATCGGTTTCATTTTACGAACATGAATAGTTATCCTTCAGGATAAAGAAGAGTGTTGTCAATTTTCTGGAAGATTATGCCTGAAACTTTTCTAGAAACTAAGCGTGAGAATTTACCCATACCGTAATGAATTTATACACTTCATTTTATTCAGATCAATAAGATTTATCGCTTTATTTATGTTTTGACAATTTTGGATATTTAAACAAGCTTTTCTTCTATTCTAATAAATGCTGTATTTTGAATATATCAATATTCTGTACAATAGGATGTTTATCTAAAACTGTAAACAATTCGATCAAGTATTAATTGGATAATACACAAATGAATGATCTTTACAAACATTCCATTAAACAATTGATTTGGTTACCAAATTTTACCATGAGTATAACTTTCAAGGTCAGTCACCTGAACAACTACTGCTCTACGAAATGCTACAGGAGAATTTAAAAATTAGATTTCTGGGCTTTCGGCATCTACGGCCATGTTAGCCAGTCACTTATTAAAGATGGCGTCTCTCGGCGATCATACTATCCGAGGAAATGGAAGGAAGGAAGCTTCCTCAAACCTATATGTTAGGTACCGTCATGTTATTTGCCTGGTGTGAATGAGGAACACCTCACTTAAGATGGCTGTCCTGAAAAATCTTTTACAGTTTTTCGACCGAGCGTCCCCATCGGGAATCGAAACCGAGATCGCTCGCATCAAATACAAGACAATTAGCAACTACTTTACGCGGGGCCACAGGAAATGTTATAGTACAACATTGTTATGTGTAATACATGTTGAAAATATTTTACTTTTATTAATAATTTTCGATCGCATGAAAACTTGATTGGATTAACAGTTTTTCACATACAAAAGGAAGGTTTTACCATTTGTAGACAAAAAAGGACTGAAAGTATTTGAGAACAAGATCCTGAGACGAATATTCGGACCCAAGAGGAACGGGAATGGGGAATGGCGGAAGCTTCATAACGAGGAACTACATAATTTATATGGTTTACCCAACATTGTTAGGGTCGTCAAGTCTAGGAGGCTTAGGTGGGCGGGTCATGTAGCTAGGATAGAAGAAAGTAGAAACGCTTTCAAAGTCTTGACTGGAAGACCAATCGGAAAACGACTATTAGGAAGACCTAGGCGCAGATGGGAGGACAATATTAAGATAGATCTCGCAGAGATAGGAATACAAAGTAGAAACTGGATGCAGTTAGCTAAGGATAGAAGTCAGTGGAGAGCTTTTGTGAACGCGACATTGAACCTCCGGGTTCCATAGGCCATAGAGTGAGTGAGACGAAAAAGGAGGATAAGTGGTACTTAGAATGTATATATAACAAATACATAGTAACGTATAATTATTTTAATTGCTAACTAGGACAGTTTTGTTAAAAGTAATTGTACAAATAAGGTGCGTTCAATAAATAATCGGCAAAGCTGTATAAAAGGTACAAAGCTTTGACCAAGTTTGTACTTCTTGTTATTTTTTGGTGGTGTCCTAGAATTATGGCCTGGCACACTTACGTCGTGAACAGAACAGAATTCTATTTATTTTGTAATAATTCATTTATTTTGTAATAATTTATGTAAGTTTTATAAAATAAATAGAAATATTATTTAAAAAGTAGTAAACAAGGAACATATACAGCATGATAAGTCATCAATTACCGTTGAGTTCATTTTTCTAGTCGCTAACTTAACCTAGATTTTTGAGTAATTCAAATTCTGGTCACACTGTAATTTCTATGGATGGTAACACTGAAAATTTTTCCGATTCATATTTTCGGGTGTAGAATAACATTATCTATTATTGTAGTAAGTTACATTTTATTACCGCTTTCCACTTACGAAAAACGGGCAAAAGAAAAAAAATATTTAGTAGTCGTCGCCTTAAAGATTTGCCATCCTCTGGATTCTCTGCCTAAGCAGTCACAGAGAACAACATTGCGAAAGTTGATAAGTTGATACGTATTTCGGTCAGCGATATTGCAGCAAAGATTAACAATAGTTTCGAGTTAGCCCGCCATATTATTCATGACGTACTGATATTCTATAAAGTGTCTGGGTACGAGGTGGGTTCCAAAACATTTGATATTCCTTGCTCCAATTTGCTGCAAACCTACAAGGGTGCTGCCAGTTTGTTTTACTGATTCCCAGCATCCGGTGCGAGAAGTAGGCATGACAGAACACCACTGAAAAATCTAACAAAAAAAGCACGAACTTTCTAGAAGTTTTGTATTTTTTAGTACTACTTTTCTGGTTATTTATTGAACGGACCTTGTATATTAGAGCCGGTGAGAGCTTACGTAGATAGAGTCCTACATTAGGTTCTAGGACCTAGTTTCACATAGCCTTGATGCTGAAAGTAACGCTAATCTCAAAACCAACCAATCAAGTATATTTGTATAGATATATACAAAATAAATCTTTGTTACCTTTGAATTGTATTCTAATGAAGACTTTCATCTTTTAACGATCCCGCTTCCTTTTTCCGTATGTTCAAAGACTTCTTGCAGGATACTTCGAAATTCACATTTTTTTGTATTGTATTCTTATTAATTCATAGTACTATGTGCTTCTGAATATTACGAACAATCAAATCTAAGATGTTATATATAAAAACATAACATTAGGATGCTAGTTTGAAATTTGATAAATCTCAACCTGTTGCGTTTTATCTCTAAACACTAAGTTACTTCATTGGGATTATTGTTAACACTAGCGCAAATCCCGGGGGATGAAGGGGATACGTCCCCTCCATTCATGGAACTGGGGGACTGTCCCCCCAATAATCCGATTTGAAACGTGTTTTTTGGGGAGAAATGTGATGAGATTGCCACAAGGAAAATGAGATGAAATTGCCCAGAATAAGCCTCAAATCTGCCAGCCTCCAAACGTTAAAGATAACTTTGCTCCCCTGATCTTCCACAGCATGTTTTTAAACTTCATAAATATTTTGAGCATTGCTTAAAAAAAAAAGGTCTTATCCGTCCCCCTCCCCCAATGTTGAAAACAGATTTGCGTCGCTGGTTATTAATAGTGTGTGTGGAAAACAACTTCAAATTACTTTTTTCACATTAACTTTAATCTCTTATTTACTAACGGTATTTAAAGTACTACCGGAAAGAAAGTTATTCGAAAGGGCTCATACGTTGTGTTCGAACAGTACTTCTCTCCTTTGCAAATCTAGTAATAGCCGGCAGCACAATGTAGAAGAAAGGTAGTTTCCGCTAAAGCCATTTTGTTTCAGATAGTGAAAAGGGTTGCGTCGCTATTTTCACTATCCAGCTGTGTTGCCACACTTGGTACAATTGTACCAGATTCAGCCCTTTTAATCATTCATCGGCACGTTGGTACCACACTGGCATTTTCAGCACCTTTTGTGAAATCGTTGGTACAATTCTACCCAATTCAGCACCATTTAACGAATATTGTTACATTTTCAAAAGTTCACGTTACTCATATTGTGTTGGACATTCATTCTGTGACGTTGGACCGCATAACGCTACAAACTTCATGTGGAAGATTCGTAATTCGAACTATGCTGGGAAACAAATAACGCTAGATGGGCGCATCCGCAACCGCGCAGGAAGGAGACGAGAAAGAAGCAGTGTGGTGGAAATTTTCGCTTGATTTTTTTTTTTTT
Organism: Thermobia domestica; assembly: GCF_964235325.1. NCBI lineage: Eukaryota > Metazoa > Arthropoda > Insecta > Zygentoma > Lepismatidae > Thermobia > Thermobia domestica. Next base: position 231,964,255 of record NC_137464.1, on the reverse strand, counting down.
TTTTTAAAGTACACACACGTTGAATTAAGTGTTGCAATTTCTGAAGAAGACAAGCGGGTGCTGAAGTAAGTCTATAATTTATGTGTAGTTGAAAAGATTATGCAACATCAAAACAATAATAGCACCAGTGCCGTACCGTGGAAAATCAGCGCCTGGGCGAGAATATACGACGGCGTCCCCGCACATAGGTCCATAGACCAGCCGCAAAGCGCCAATGGTTAGCGCGAAGCGTAATAAAATTTTTAAAAGTAAACCCTGATTTTCCTTGATTTTGAGTACTTTTTCTTACTTTTTTCCTTCAATTATATATATATAATATTATATATATATATATATATATATATATATATATATATATATATATATATATATATATATATATATATCTTCTTTTTTCCTTCCGAATTTTGCGCCCCCTTACTTCGGCGCCCGGGACCTTGCCCCTCCCCAACGGCATGGTATAGCAGAAAAGATAAATTGACGTAGTTCGCGGCTTACCGAGCTAAGTTGTTTACTAGTGACGCCATATTGACGAATATAAAAATACCCGAACATTTCTGCGTTTTAGAGATCTATATCGACGTGTTGCAACAAACTTTATGTATAGACCTAAACTTAGATCAGGGATGATCATACGTGGGCAAAAATATTTTACTTTATGACAAAAAAAATGAATTCAGCCCTTTTTGTTTAAATTTGGTACTATTTTTCAGCCCACTCAGAGGTAGGACTGTGGCAACACTGCTATCCAGTGTTTGGGAGATCCGTTAACTTAATATAATAAAGGTAGATGCTCATATATATTTATATTTACGATTTTGTTTCGGGGAGGACTTTGCTAACTTTCGGGGGGGGGCTTTGCCTGAAAATGTGAAAATTCTGCAAGATATTTCATATACTTTACTATAGTAAGTAAGATTTCGGGGGGCTTAAGCCCGGAAGCCCCCCTTAAATACGCCACTGATATATATATATATATATATATATATATATATATATATATATATATATATATATATATATATATATAAATTTTTTAGCAACAAGCTCTGTAATCATGTAACCATTGTGTGGTTTCGGAACTCTTAGATTGTTGTGTGTGAGAGAGCCAATTGCTTTTCTTCTACTTAAAAGTACCGTCCGGGCTGAAAAGGTATAATTTATGGCTGCTTTTACTTTTTAAATTTTTTTTAAAGAATTTCGAGTACTCTTCTCCATGCAATATGAATTGTGTTTAAATCGTCTTTGAATAATTGAATTAATGAATGAATATAATTGAATGGGGACGTCAGCTGCGAGGCTATTTGTTCTCGTCACGGCGGACGCAAGAGTTCAATATAGAATAATAACAATAAATAAAAAGAGATAAAAGGGAGGAGGGATAACTAAAAATGTAGCACGGATATATAAATGTATAAAATCCTCATAGAACATAAGCTAGGTCGAAGGCTTGCAGAAAAGAAAGAATAGGTCAACATAATCAGTGCTATCCGACAGCACACAGCCCAACCTAGAAGTCAGTCCATGACGTTCTTTGAGGTCTGAGTATTCAGGACATTCGACAAGAATGTGCCGAATACTCAGTGGGACAATACATTCCTCACAATAGAGACGGTGCAAACGACTATGCGTCAGATGAGAATTTCCAATACGCAGACGCGCCAGGAGCACTTCGTCTCGACGACGATGAGAGAAAGAGAATGTTCACCAATCCCAAGGAGCGGTTTAACTGCATGAAGTATATTGGCAGGTACCTGATCCCAATCCGCTTGCCAATGAGAGCGCATCAAGCTGAAAAAATGACGACAAAGATCAGAGCAAGTAAGACTATGCCTCGAGGCGGCGTTTTCGGTAACTGTGTCAGCACGCTTCTTTCCCTGAATGCCAATATGACTCGGCACCCGCAGAAAACGAAGACACAACCCTGTTGCTGGTTGAGAGCATCTCAGTAGAATGTTTTGAAATAGTGTAACAGAAGAGTGTGATACAGATTAAAGTTCAGTATAAAGAGTTTGATAAAACTTTTATAAGTATTAGCATGCTTTTTGAACGGTTGAGTATAAGAGTAGTCTAAGTACCAACAGAAATAAGGTCGAAATTAATATTGATGTGCATATTGAGTTCGACATTGGTGCTGTTGGTACTTAAGCTATTTTGTCATTCAATCATTCGATTTTATTGATTAATGTCCGAGTTTATTTCTGAATACTAATAAAGGTCAAAAATTCATTTACAATGTCATAATTTACTAAAGACATACACAAATGTTTATAAACACTTCCTCATATGCTTTAAATTTCTAACTTGAGACGGTACTTCTGAGTCAAAGGGACCGCCAAAAATTCAGGAGTGACTTGTTTTCAATTGTTGCGCCAAAATATTTTGTATCCCAATTGAAGCGAAAATAATTTACAAGGTGATGTGTAACTCCATTGTTTTAAAATGCCGTAAATAAAGGATTAAAATCTTTTAATATGTCTTAAAACTGACCAGTCTTATCATTTGTATTAAATATTTAAGAAAATAGCAGAAATACTAGAGCCTTATATTAAAAGGATAAAAATTATGCAATATTTGATATTTGAAGGCAAGGAAATTAGTGAAATAAAGTAAAAAAGGAAAATGAAGAAATTTATAAATGTGGGTGAAATATGACTGAAATAAGTAAATACCGAAGAACAACGCCTTTTGTGTTCCATTGTCAGTTCCCGAACCATCTATCATGCTCTTCTTATCTAAACTGGGCTCAAATGTCATCGGAAATGTCACCAGTCAGCTTAGCGATCCCGAAAACTATGGAATTGAGACGAATATTGGTAATTTTGAGCATGATATATTTAATACTTGTGACGGTTGAGATAATAGTTGGACTTGAAGTACTACTAGCGATCTCAGTGATCATGAAAACTATAAAGTTGACACTGTTATTTTTCGCGACCTCCTCAATCCTCATGATCATGGGGGATAAAGCTGAACTTAAGAAAACGGCACCCGAAATGAATCTGTTAATCTCAATGACTACGAGAACTATGAATTTCACATTAATATCGGTCATTTTGAAAACTTCTTTTTATCATACTCTCCAACAACCATGACGATGAGGGCTAAAGTTTGATTATTCATCTTCCCTATGAATTTGACCTTACTATGCCTAGTCCCAGACTTTTATCATCTCCTTTTATGCATATATTTTGACACCCTATAATCTCCTTCCCTGTTAAAATTCGAGCAAAGAAACAGGCACAGAATTAGATCTGGTAATGATCTATAGATGTATTAAATTTGTTAGCTCAGGAACATTCCTTTGCATGGGGGAAGCTGATAACGATAGAAGTAATCGTATTACGGGGAAAAGAAAAAGTCATAACGCAAAACGTTCCAGAAAAATTTAAAATGTACGGGGAAGATCTGACAACCCTAAGACTCAAGTTAACCTGACCTAACACTTACAGGGTATTCCAACTTATAAGTACCTAGTACTGTTAAATTTATAAAACGAATTCTGTTATTATTTATCCTTTAAATATTATTGATTGTATTTTTCGAATAATATCTCTTACATTATTCGTGGCGAAACAAGGTTCATTAAAGCGTTAGGGGTGGACAAAAAATAATTGAAACCACTCAACAACCAAACACTTGTATAAAATCTGTCTAATATTTATCATATAGGTATTTCATTCACAGCATGGCTGGGAATATGGCCATACCAGATTCTTAATTAAGTTGAAAATGAAGTTTGTTAATTGTTTGAGTGGGACACATCATTAGGAGATGTATACTGGACCATGCTCGAGATATGCCCCTTGTTATTTGAACAATTTTTCTGTTCAATTAGTCAATGTCTAGCTTAGTTATACACAATTATCAGATCCGTTTCCTATTTCTCTTTGAAAGGAGTTTTGAAGAAGAAAGAACGAATCACGTTCCTGAACACTGATTTTATGGCTCACAGTTCGAGAAGACAATAGTTAGAGTCTACCAATTAACACTGCATTAGTTTTAGATATGAACTACATTGAACTGTTTTCCAGCATACGTTATTTATTAATGTACCACATATGTATGTGCAGCATAGTTTATTTATTTATTATAATAACAAGTATGAATTATTATTTGTAACAAACAACCTACATTTTAGCGCCATGAAAATTCGTTTTTCCGCTTTGCGTCACGATTTCAGCTGTAATAGATGTAATGGGAGAAAGTAGAACAGGTGACTAGTTTTAGATACCTAGGTAGTATTATTAGTAATGTTATAAAATGTGACGGTGAAATAAACGTAAGGATAGGAATGGCGAAAGAAGTCTTTAAGAGGAAGGGAAGACCATTTTATGGGACCTAGAATAAAGAGTTGAGAAAAAGACTCATAAAATGCTTCGTGTGGAGTGTTGTACTATATGGGGCGGAAACGTGGACATTACGTAAAGGTGATGAAAATCGACTGGAAGCCTTCCAAATGTGGGTGTGGAGAAGAATGTAAAGAATTAGTTGGGTCGAGCGGAAAACGAATGAAAGGACCTTAGAAATGGTGAGAGAGAAAAGAACAATTTTAGATATTATTAAGAAGAGGAAGAGAAACTGATTTTGACATTAAATAAGAAGGAACTGTATCATCAGAGTCGTACTAGAGGGTATGTTTCTTATTAAACATAATATATAGAGTCGCATTGCTAATGTCATCATAACATGTGTCATAAGGGTATATACTTTACTATCAGTTCATCTTAATACTACTGTGGTTACTGTAGTATATTGTTTCAAGTATACAAAATTATTTTTCTTTATTTTCTTTAAAGCTCCATATGAGGATTTATATTCAGTTATTTTATTTAGCTGAATAAATAAATAATTTCGGTGAAATGTATTGATTGGTATTAGTATCATCTTTGGTCAATTATTTGTCGTTAAATGATAAAAAGTATTATTAATTATGTAAGTTAGTATCTTTCCGATTATACTCAGATTATTGTTTAACTTCAAGTTCGCGATTTATGGAAATACCAAGGTACGAAACAACTGAAACTTGTTTCTTATTTCAAAGTTGAGAGCAATGTTTGAACACATGTATAATTCTACAAAACACTTGGTTTCAGATCGTAAAAAGAAAGATTTTGCTGTCTACTGAAGGATTAGTTACTCCTGGTGCTCTATTGAAAGAAGGAAGTGAGTCAACTGCTTGTAAGTATGTGCTGTCGGTTCTGTGTTACCAGACGTTATTAACCGATCATATTCCCGTGGCCTTGAATTTTCTTTTCTAAATTCATCTTGTTGTTTGTTGGGTAGTTCTATAAAAATGTTCCATAAAGAAGTATCAGTTCTTTATTTCATTTAAAAAGGGAATTAAAATCAATATTATAGAGACTTTACTATAAAAATAAATTGAATACACTACGAACGTTGTTTCTAAATCATGATTGATTATCGCTTTCACAGTATCACACCAACGAAACATTACGAATTAGCTTCTCTAAATGCTTCCAACGGAATCAAATTGTATTATATAATAGATATATTGAGCCACTTACTTTCGGAGCAAAAATAAACTACAATATATATATATATAGTACGGGTTCAAAATTCACACAACGAACAAAATAACTTTTCTGGACATTTTGGAAATAGAGCTGTTAATGAGCACTTCTTTTTGGATCAAAAGATCCAATATATTTCAATCAAAATTTTTCTTGTACGCCTTATATCTGAAGAACTACATACAGTGTAGCCAAACCCAAACTATTTTTTTAAACTCAGTATGGTGTGCTTATTCCGTAGAAAATACGAAAAATCGATTTAAGGGCCGTTCAAAAATTTTGTGGCTCCTGATCCCAAAACTAATTATTAGCAAGACTGCAATTTTTTGATGCATTTTTAGGTTTCCTAAAATTCTTGTTAAAATAATAATTTAAAAAATCGTACGTGGTTAGAATGATCTGCACAAAAGTACCTGTATGAAACTATTATGAACAATTGAATCATACCATTGTTTGACGTTTTTTCACAGATATTATTCATTTATGAAAGAACATAATATAATTGTTTCTGGGACATCTGTTGATACAAAATTCACATAGCCTATAAACTAACTAAGATGGAGTTTTCAACAACGATGTATATGCTAAAGTTCAAGTTATTTTGGAGGAAATCTTCGAACGAGATTGCATTAAATGTACCTTTATGTATAACGATTTTATGTATATCTTTAACGCTTTTAATACAATACTGTAATTCTACAGACTGTACTGTAATTCTATCCCTCTTTCTCTGTATTACTGATATAATGAGGCATAGTGAGTCAATTAAGAAACCAATCGTGTTAAGAGAAAGTAAATGTCATCCAAGAAGGACAGAAATAACTTCATGGTTATAGATAACGTAACGAAATATGAAATTTCTTAGAAATCGTCATTTGTTTATTTTTTCTATTTGTTCCATTTTTTAAAGAAGTTATTATCCTTTCTGCGTTTTGTAATGCTATTACAGTAATAGCGTTGTTATGTGTAACTCTATTCATAAGAACAAAGTAAAAAATAGTATCTATCGTTGACCCAGCCAACACAATAATATTACAGGAGATTTGTTTTTATATCCTGTCGCTTTGAGGCTATTAACAGGAGTTGATTTGCAAAAGTTATAGACCCTTTCGTATGGATATTTCATTAAAACATGAGTGCAGTAACAAATTGATAACATTGTTATAATGTAAGATGATAGTACTTTAAAACCATTCTTATGATTTCCATATTTATATCATGCAGTGTACCAGTATTTCAAATATTAAGTACATCACTGCTAGAAGCATGGGTGTCACTGTTAGGAGAATTCGAACAACAATACATGAATCTGCTACTCAACTGTATTTTATATGTACACTAGCATCGATTACCGCTTCGCTGGGTTAAAATGAAAATTTAAATGCACAACTCCTTATTCCATGTGTTCGGTACCCGCAAAAAAATATGCTGTTTTAGTATTTAGTGGCATCGACTTAAACGGCATCGGAAATATCACTGTTCATCTCTGCGACCCCGAAAACTATGGATTCGACTCAAATATTGGTCATCAATATATATCCCCTCCTTCCCTCCATGTTGCGGCGCAAGGCATCGGAAGTGTCACCGGTCATCTCAGCGACACCGAAAAATATGGATTCGCCACAAATATGGGTTATTTCTGACCAGTTTTATGTACTTCCCTTTCTTTCTCTCCAAGATGCGGAGCTGAATTTGGATGTAACGGGATCGGAAGTGTCACTGTTCATCTCAGTGACCCGGAAAACCATGGATTCGACAATGATAGTAGTCATTTTAGATCAATTTTATATATCTTCTTCCTCGCCCTCCTCCAAGTTGCGGTGCTTAATTTGGATTTAATCAGCATCAGAAGTGTCACTGTGTATCTGAGCGACCACGAAAACTATAGATTCGACACTAATATCGGTCATTTATATATATATTCCTCCCCTCCTTCTTCCCTTAAGTTGCACCGCTAAACTGATATGTCAAAATTTCATTGAGACCGGTCGGGTGGTTGAAGAGCGATGAAGTCAGAAAGACAGTTAAATTCATTTTTATTTTTTACATATACACACTTCCTTGCTTCCTCCTCCCTAATTTGCACCGTTAAAGTATAATAAAAACTATCACAGGCCCGAACTTGATCTATGCTGAAAATTTGATCGAGTTCAGTCGAGTGGTTCAAGAGTTCTTAGGTTTTATTTATTTTTACACATATACCACTCCACTCCCCTTTTCCTAAGTTCTATTGACAAAGTGAATGATAAAAACAATCCCAGGACCAAACCTCATCTATGTTGAAAATTTCATCAAGATCGGTGTGGTGGTTCAAGAGTTATTAAGTTTTATTTATTTATTTATCTCCCCCTCCTCCTCCCCCTCCCCTACGTTCTATCGTCAAAGTCAATAGATAAAAACACTCCCAGGCCAGAATCGCATCTACGTCAAAAATTTCATTGAGATCGGTCGGGTGGTTCAAGAGATTAAGAGTCACAAACATAGCCACTTTCAATTTTATAATATAGATATATATACATTTTATATGGGTACATTTTTTAACGCACCCGGTATATATATATATATATATATATATATATATATATATATATATATATATATATATATATATATGTATGTATACATATATATATACGGAACATAAGTATAAATAATCAATTCCAGCGAAATTAACTACCAACTGCTTCGGATTTAGTTCTTCCTTTCGTTTAAGTGGTTAAAATCTTTTGCCCTTTCTTTGAGGGATGATTCATAAACATTTCTGGACGTTATAATATTGTAGTGGGTTTAAGGCAGGGTTTCTCAACCTGGTTATCGCGAGAGGATTTCATGGGGCTTTTGAAGATAAGCAGAAGAGATAATATAATAAGAATCTAATACCAGAAAATATTTTTAAATATTTTGAATTTTGGTTCTGATTACTAAACATTTTCAACAGAACTACTAATCATTTTCAACAGGTGCAGAGTTGTTTGCAAATGTATTTAAATGAAAGAGATACGATATGAAACTAATGAGAAATGCATATTGAAATACCAGAAAAATACAAATCCAACGAAACGTGCATATTGAAATACAATTAAAATTGAAAGTTAATGAGATACCTGAGCATGGTATGATTTCAGTAATGCGGCAACGTCCGGTTCAACTTTTGTGAAGCACATTATCAAGTCATTTTCAACTGATAAACAATTTCTTGTCTTTGTTTTAAAGCTTAAAATGAAGAAAGTGGGAGGAAACGGGAGAACTCCGAGAAATCCCATGAGCACGGTGTTTGTCTACCACAAAGTCCACACGGCGCGAGCTGGGATCAAACCAGGGACTCCACGCACCGGAGTTGAACGCTCTACCACTGAGCCACCGCGCCCCGGTTTTTTTCTTTCCTTGTTGGGGAAATATCAATAAAAGCTGAGGACGTCACTGAGTATTTTAAGTGAAAAATATAAATTCCAAATTGCACGTCTTCAATCTTAACGAATTTTGAGATATGGCCATCCAATTATAACCCACCCTGTCTTGTGTTTTCCAGTCCTTCCTTTCTTCCTTTCCTTCTAGTTCAAATATATCAAACTATGAAACATGTATTTTAATTATTTTAAATGAGAAGTCCACTTAATAAATGTCATGTCTCTAACCTTCAGAGATCCCAAAATGTTAACATCTTATTATAACAAGTGAGTTTCGTTTCAGAGTGTGAAACTATGGGAACTCAATGCTCAAATTTGAAGCTGTACATATGTAACTACTAGTTGTCATAGATAAATAGGGTCAAAAACAGAATATGTTCCTACGACGTTGAATCCATACAAAACGGACAATACGTGTTATGCTTTAATGATTTTGTTCTAAGGCAATAAAAGTTGAAACTGGAAATCATTAACCTTAGCCACTTCCGATTTTGGTAGAGTGTTGCGAGTTGTGATGGTGTGTTTTCTTGACACCCTAAATCATTTGCAGAAAACCGCTTGTCGCTATATACCGGTATTACTACTTTGGGCCTATGATTATACTTGGCCAGAAATGGCTAATTTTAACCACTTCCGGTTTAAATAGAGGGTTAATGGAGAACCTATTATTTGGACGCTGAATCGATTGCAATAAATTACATCTCGATATCTCTTACCGTTTATGCTGGATAGAAATCTATATTGAAATCGGAAGTTGCATTCAATTTCAACACTAGCGGTTTCGATAGAGTGCTGCAAGTTGTGATGGCATGATCTCTTCACACCCTGAATCATTTGAAGAAAACCGCTTGTCGCTATATGATATCATTTTTTTCAATGGCAGATATGTTGAAACCGAAAATGACTAATTTAACCACTTCCGGTTTAAATAAATGAATAACGGAGGAGATGGAATTTACCCTTGAGGCACTAAATCAATTGTAAAAACTCTATCTTGATATCGCTGTTTTTACCTTATGAAAATGAGTATTGATATCAGAAGTAGATGTAAATTTCAACTACTTCCGGTTATGGTAGAGCGTTAGGGATAGTCAAGGTGCCTTGTCTTGAGACGCTAAATCATATGCAAAAGACAACTTCTCACAATCTGTTACCATTTTTGCTTTTCGGCAATCTACGATGAAACTGGAAATGGTTAGTTTGAACCACTTCTGGTTTGGATAGAAATTTAATGGAGGAGGTGAAATCTATCCTTGGGACGCTGAACCGATAAAACTGGCCAAACCGATAAACCGTATCTTGATATCTTTTAACATTCTTGCTGTGATATCTATCCACAGCCGGACGGACGGTCAAATCCGTCACTTATGCATAGCATAGTTTCTGAAGTCTTTATACTACTCACCCCTTTTTCCTTCTCATTCGTTTTTTATTTATTCTATGTCAAATATCTAAAAACACTTGAATGAAAATCCATGTAAAATATAGATGTTTCTAGCCTTCAGAGATTCCGAGATAGAGACATTTTAAGATAATAATTGCCATCTATCTTTATCCCAACCCATCCAATTTTCAAACATCTTTCCTTAGTGGGACCTTACATCACAAATCCTATGTTCTAACCAAATTTCAAGTTTCTGGCTTAAGAGGCTTCATCCCGGCGAAATTAAAATACCGCTAATTTTACAGTAATTATGTGATATCTTCAAATAGATAAGAGATAATTGAAATGTGGAACAAGAGCGCCCTAGACAATATTATATTGCGTGAGGTACCGTTACCACAAGTCACCTAGTGTCTTCCAGTTTTCAGCCGTTTAGAAACGCGAAAATAAATGCCGATTTTCAAAATGGCTCGAAATCGAAAGTAGCTAAGACATGATAACTGTATCTCATGTCAAATAAAATTGTCTAGGGCGCTCTTGTTCCACATTACGATTATCTTTTATCTATTTGAAGCTATCACATAATTACTCTAAAATTAGCGGCATTTTAATTTCGCCGGGATGAGGCCTCTTAAGCATTTGGCCAGGGCATTTATCAATAACTTAGTCAGGACTTCTTATATATAGTTCGTTACAAAACAATGTTTTCCTCGAAGGTCAAGATCTAAGGCTTTACTTGTCCCTACCATAAATCCTTCTTTATAACTAGATTTCGGCATTGTCGCTCCTATTCAGATAGAAATGTATTCAGCTCTCAGTATGGCTAACCCAGTACGGTTATCATAGTAGCATCGTACAGCTTTCGTTCCGCCTAGCACCCGTAGCTTTTACACTAATATAGGCTAGTATTAGCATGTTTGAAGAACGTATATTTCGGTTGCTAGGCTTTGCAGTTAGCCCATGTCATTTGACAATATATGAAAGCTATTTTATTCTACTTTGTTTAGGTTAAAACATAAATTACTTTGATCTAAATTATGTCCGGAAGCATGTAAATAGTTTGGATAGTTCGGAATAATATAGTACAAGTATTGCTAATGCTGGACAGACGAACAGAAAAATGGAGTGTCAACTGGTATTCAGTTATTCAGATTCAGTCATACGAAATAGTAATACAAAAACACAGTTCATCTGAAAATGATAAAGAAGATGTAGACGACATAGGCGAAAGAAAGAAGAAATACACCGATAAACTTATTCGAAATTTCTGAAAATGTTGAAAACTTGAGATTTATTGATATGTACCAAATGTTGTTAATGACGTTTTTCATGCAATAAATCGAAGTTTTTTTTTTACTCTGTAGAAAAAAAACAAAAAACAAATGTGAACAAGTGAAGCTCACGAGTTTCTTCGAGTGAAAACAGAAAATAAGATTGTTTCTTGTGCAGGTATATTCGCACGGGGAGAATACATTTCATTTTGGAAAATACACTAACTATATATAAAAGGCTGAACTTGGATTTGAACGGCATCGCAAGTGTCACTGTTCATCTCAGCTACTCCGAAAACTAAAGATTCGACACTAATATCAGTCATTTTTGATCAATTTTAAATACCTTCCCCGTCTCCTCCCCCGAGTTGCCGGGCTGAATTTGGATTTAAACGACATTGAAAGTCTCACTTTTCATCTCATCGACACCGAAAACTATGGATTCCATACTAATATCGGTCCTTTTCGATCATTTTTTAAAAATATTTCCCCTCCCCTAAGTTGTACTGTCAAGGTGAAATAATAAAAATCTTTCTAGGCGCGAACCTATTCTATGTTGAAAATTTGATTGAGATCGGTCCTGTGAAAATGAAATGAAATCTTTGAGTTTTACGTCCCACGGTTATGCCGATTAGGCTAAAGGAGACGATGATAATGAGTAATGAATGAAATGGTGGAATGAAGAAAGTGGGAGGAAACGGGAGTACCCCAAGAAAACCCACGCACACGGTGTTTGTCCACCACAAAGTTCACTTGGCGGGGCTGAAATCGAACCCGGGACCCCAAGCACCAGAGGTGAACGCTCTACCACTGAGCCACCGCGGCCCCTGAGATCGGTACTGTGTTTCAAGAGTTATTGAGTTAGGAAGGTAGTCACTTCCTTATTTATTTATTTTTATATTTCTCCCCTCCTAAAATGAAAAGATAAAATAACATTCCAGGACCCTATGTTGAAAATTTGATGGAAATCGGTCGAGTGGTTCATGCAGTACGAAGTCACAAACATAGTGACTTTCATTTATGTGTATATATATATATATATATATATATATATATATATATATATATATATATATATATATATATATATATGTATGTATATGTATATGGTAGTGTAGTTTCCTTCGGTAGATTTTAGGGATTTAAAATTCATATTTTTGACTAATTCTTTTTTCTTTCTTTCATTTTCTTTGTTTTTCATTCGCTTGAATTTTGAATTACCCAAAAGCAGACTGCTGAATGTACAATACAAATATGTAGGTTATGTCTTAAAATGACTCATAAATTTTGGTTTATGCGTAAACTCTTCGAGGTCACTTTTAATGACAGAAGCTCTTTATTTAAACGTATTTTATTTAATATGCTGCATATGATTCAAGGCACATTTTGAACATTAGTGAGGAATAATTATATTGATATTTTTATTTATAATTTATATTGCTAAATGTGAGAAAATTGGAATTAGGAAGAAGCAAAATGGAAGTAGAGAACAAAGGTATACAAGTCACGTGACGGTTATTGCATGAGAGGAGAGCCACGTAACTGAAGCACTACTTTCTCAGCGCATTAATAAACAGTGTTAACTACGTCTGATTGGCTAGTTACTATCAACCACATACGTGATTGCAGAAAAGAATTCAGAAATAATGATATGTTAAAGTTATTTTCTAAAGAGAAATTTTCTGCTCTGCAAACATAATGATATTTTCTTTTTCCCGATGTTCTGACAGAATCGATTGGCCTTTAAAAATCATTAACGGGAAATATAAAATCGCGTAAGAAGAAAATTACGTCAACAACTTAGGTAGTGCAAAGGCTACAGTAAGCTACATATCAGTAAGTAGGCTTGGAATCGTCCCATTCGAACATTAGCATTAGAAAGAGAAAGCTGGTGGCAGCAACGACTGCGAGAGGTGCTACAACAGTGAAAAATAACACGAAAAAAGGTGAGTTTTTATAAATTTTCAGGTTTTATTTATACTGAGTCTGCGTAACTCTCGTAGAGTGTTTGATTATTTTTGGGTGTTAAAAAACTTATTTGTGGTTTCCTATCATTGCAAGGCAATTGTAACATTATTAGAAGTACGATGTTGCAATATCTGGTCAACAAAGTAAAAAAATGGTGTTTGAGGAATCCACGGGCGTCAACCCCACCGGAGACACCGTGGACATGTTCCCCGACATAATATGTAAAACGGTTTTCGTCTCCCCCGAATATTTTAATCCCTTTGTGCATGATTTTTTTCTTTTAACGAAAAAAATCAGTATTGGAAACCTCATATGGGAATTTGAAAAATGAATTAAAACTTGAATTTTAGATTTTTCACTTAATTCTGACGAGAAATAAGTAAGTGCCATATATGACACACAACTCACAAAGAACACGCCAGATGACACCAAAATCTTTTATTCATACACATCAATATCTCACACAGCAGACAAAACAGTCATTTGGTGCCTTTGATAAATCACAAAAAAGCTAAAGTGAAAAAAGGGTATGTGCCATATATGGCACGACATGTGATAAGGGGTTAAGTATCTTAGGTTAACTATGACCCAAAATAGGCTCAACCATTAGCAGTTTCTTACATTCACAAAATAATGTTGACAAAGTGGATATGAAAAAAGTAGCTCAAAAGTTTGTTTCTAATTGTGAAAAAAGGCAGGCAGATTTGTCCCTGTGAAGGTAAAGGTGGAGTAAACTGCTAAGTAACAAACGTGATGGCGGTTTTTATGGTGGTTTTTGTTTAGATAGCGAGCAGCAAAGCGCGTTTAGTTTAGCTAAAAAAAAAAACAAAAAAAAACGTAATTTTCAACTAATTCTTTAACTATACATTGTTCAGCCTCATTTACATTAGTTGTAGGCTTGTAGGCCTAAAAGAAACTTGTTTTCAAAACTTTATTGTTTCTGAGTATTCACTTCACCACTGGCGCTAATCCTGGGGTATGAGGGGGACATGTCTCCTCCAATCTTGGGACAGAGGGAACTATCCCCCCCCCCCCCAATAACCCGATTTGAAATGCGTTTTCTGGACAGAAATGTTATGACTTGTGACCAATTGCCACAAAGGAAAATGAGATGAAACTGATATCCCCCAGAATAAGCCTCAGATCTACCCCCTCTCAATGTTGAAGACAATGTTCCCTTGATCCTCCACAGCATTGTTTTTAAACTTCATAAATATTTTGAACATAGCTTTAAAACAAATAAAAGAAAAGACTATGAAACTCTTATCCGTCCTTCCCAATGTTAAAGACAGATTTGCGCCGCTCCACTTCACACCACCTTTTATCACTTTGTTTTTGACATTCACTTCGTATCATTGAAGTTTAACGAAAATTGTTAAACAAGGTTGTATTTTACTGTTTAAATAAACAAACTGTAAAGTGTGTGAGTGTTTTAGTACCATTTTTTTTTTTTAAAAAATCTAGACTATCAAAGTTAAAAATTAAACACAAAATGTTTAAAAATGCAACGTACAAAGACCATTTTTTAAATTTTCCGCGGGAGTGCTCCCGCTTTACTAGGAGTATTCCATACATCGCAGGCAGCCCGGTAGTCCCCCCCCCCAAGGTTTATATACTGCAGACACCAATGCTGGAATCCGACCTCGCGGTGTTGAACACACATAACTCGACTAACATTTAATCATTCCATTGTTCTCAGCTTCCTGTGGTCTATTCTATACTCTATCTATATAAATAAATATGAAAGCGACTGTGTTTATGACTTAATAAGTCTTGAAGCGATCTCGATCAAATTTTCAACATAGATCAGGTTCAGGCCTGGGATGGCTTTTTATCATTTTACGTTGATGGCATAACTTAGGGGAGGGAGACGGGGAAGATATATAAAAATGATCGAAAATGACTGATTTTACTGTCGCATTTATAGTTTTTACGGTCACGGGGATGAACAGTAATACCTCCCCGATGCCGTTTAAATCCAAATTCAGCCCCAAATTTGAGAAAGGGGGAGATATATAGAAATGATCGTAAACGACCGATATCAGAGAGCACTTTAATAATACGAGTAAAAAGTGACTGACTAACGAACATATTACTAATTTTTGTTACTTTAACCTAGCGAAGAGGGTAATTGACGCCAGCATCTAATTAATAATGAGAAAAGTATTTTTGTTTTCCATGTTGATAACATTTCTCTTTTCTCTTTCCTGTTATACACACACACACACACACACACACACATGTGTTTAGGTCTGTGATCTCTCCTTAGTAATACACAGTGTAGACAAACATAAACAAAAAGTTTAGATTAATATTAGAAAGTTGGTTTTGAGCAAGGAAGTTTATATTCAGTACACGGACAGATGTCTTACCTCAAACGCTGATAGCCCATGTATCGATCCTTTTCTTTCACTTTATTTCTTAAAATAAAAGTCATGTTCCAGGTTATGAAAGAAAGATGAGAGAGGTACTTTGATCTCTTCGATTCTTTTTTAAAGTTAAATTTCAAATGTTAAATGAGAATGAAATGAACTTTCCAGTTTTATGTTTTACGTTTATGATCTGTAAGCTGATAAATACGGATGATTAGTGGAATGATGAGAACTCACAGAACATTATTACTATCACAAAATATAGCCTCTCATCGAATCAGTGAGTCTCGCATCAGACGTGAGCTCTCCAACACTGAATCATCATACCACCATCCAATATTTAAAAGTGTTTTGAACTTCAGACAACTACTAAAACTGCTTAAACTGTATCCTGCTTAAACGTTGTTTTTTCCTGAAAGCATAATTTAAATACTTTCCACAACACTGAATTCTTTTTCAAAACCTTTGTAAACTTAGAAGGAAACCTAGCAATTGCCTAAGACAGCCAACATTTCCCCAGCAATTGCCTAAGATAGCCAACATCTCGCCAGCAATTGCCTAAGATAGCCAACATCTCGCCAGCAATAGCCTAAGATAGCCAACATCTCCCCAGCAATTGCCTAAGATAGCCAACATTTCCGCAGCAATAGCCTAAGATAGCCAACATCACCCCAGCAATAGCTTAAGATAGCCTATATATATCCTCAAACAGCTCATTTTGTAGGTTCAAAAGTGACTTGTATTTTTTTCTATCAAAAACGTTTCTGCTACGTCTTAATTCTTATAATTTTGCAAAGGCCTCACGATGGATGTGCTAACGCATATTCTTTCAGAGAAAGTCAAAGACTGATAACGTTGACGTCAAAAATCACGTATGATAACACAGGAACAAGTATGTTACTAATAAATATATTATTTCGTATTTTCTTTACTTATAATACTTTCAAAGTATTGATTCAATAATTATGATTTTGATTAGAAAAACTGACGAAAACTTTGATTTTTCTGTTTTTTAAAAATACTTCTTAAAACTATATTTGAAATATAGCAAATAACAAAAAGTTTTATTTCTTCCAGTGTGACATTCTTGTAGAAATAATTCAAATATGATTGAGAAATACAAGATTCTTTCTTGACATATTTTTAATACGAAGAGATTTTTAAAATGAAATGAAATATTTCAGTTTAACATTCCATGATTATGCCTGTTAGGCTTACGTTAATGAGATGATGATTAAAGCAAATGAATAATGATGAAAGAATTGGCGGAATGAGAAAGTGGGAGGAAACAGGAGTTCCTGCAGAAAACTCACGGATACGAACTTATCCGCCACAAGTTTACTTGGCCGGGGAATCGAAGCAGCGACCATACTCACCAGAGATAAGCGCCCTTCCACTGAGCCACCGTGTCTCTCTTTTTTTTTTTTTAAAAAAAAGATTACTCTTATTAGATTGATGGACATTAGTTTATCTTTGATAGTAAAACTTTATTTTAATTCTTTTACAATGACAAAATTACTAATGCTATAGTAATATCTATACCGGAATATTTCAGTCATTTATACGAATAGTCATTCAGTAGATAAAAATTTAAAAAAGTAACTTTAGCCTACTACCTTGAAATTAATTGATTTTGACAATTCTAATTGGACTTTGTATTAATCCTGATTTTAATAATTGAAACATAATAGGAAGGTGTAAACAGAGATGGTCATCCTCCCTCATTTTGCCCTCATGAGGGCTACCCTCACCCTCACCTCACCCTCATTTTAGTAGTTGAGGGTGAGGGCGATAAAGTAATTGAGGGTGAGTGTGAGGGAGGGTGAGTGTGAGGACGTCAATGGAGGGTAAGTGTGAGGGAAGGTGAGTGTGAGGGCGTCAATGGAAGTGAGTGTGAGGGAAGGTGAGGGGAGGGCGTCAATGGAGGGTGAGTGTGAGGGCATCAATGGAGGGTAAGTGTGAGGGAGGGTGAGGGTGTCAATTGAGGGTGAGTGTGAGGGAGGGTTAGGAAAAATGACCATCTCTGGGTGTAAATATATAGTGTACACGATAAATACTGTACTCAAGTGATTTTTTTTTCATTTTTATGAGTTAGTAATTTTTGTTGAAATGATGTCATTCAGGTACAAATTACGCTATTGAAGTTTGTTTTACTATTAAATTGTGTATCAAAACAGTTTCCACGGCTACATGTGCTTAAACCGTGAAACACTTATCTGTTGAGCAGGTTCCCAGTTTTGATATAAGAACTTCTAACTGTGACAAGAGTGCCTTTTCTATATTTAAATCTCGTTTGTTTATTTCAATTATGTGAAGTTTAGGGATAAACCCAAAATATGTGTTTTCTCTCTGGGATTTGAATCGACATTTTTCAAGAAAGGCTGTCATTTGTATTTGTGCACTGATCGTTCTCATGAACTAAACTAAACTTCAGGATTACTTTAACAGTTCGATTTTATTACGATAATAACAAGATGGTTAGCTTAACAAAAGGATTTTCAATTTTCGGGTACCAGGATATTACTGGCAATGACAAATAGGTCTTGAAGAAAATAGTTACTCTTTGTTTCTCTGTATGAACTTCAAAATTCGTTATCCGAACTGGGATTATTCGGAACAAGGCCTACGTAAATATGATCAAACCTTTATAGATTCCAGAAGGAAACGAAATCGGGAAACAAAGGAAGTTCTTGAGTTAACAACTTGGCTATACGTTGCCATATGCTTGAATAGTTTATTGTTAATTCATGATTCATTCTTATTTTTTTTTGAGACGTATTTATTTAATGAACTGTTACCCGTTACCGGGACAGAAAGACTATACATTCTGTAAAGAAAAAATAGCGACACTTGCTCGGATATGGTTTTCGCAATATACTTTAATCAATATGATTTTTTACATGAATTCCTGATAATATTACAATGCACATTCCTAATGAGCAGTTTATTCTTAATACTTGCGCCAAACTTTCAGGCTTTTGACATGAATTTAATGAATTTATATGCATATATAAGTAGCTATGTGTGTTTTGAGCAAAATCGTTTATAGGAACAGTTATACATGAAACTGAAAAAGATCAACAACAATAGCAGAAAACAAGAAATGAAGTTTCTTAAGGGTAAGACATATTTTGTGCAAACATCGGGGAGTACCGTACACCAAACTAATATTTTGTATGTGCACCATGGGCTTTCTGGAGTGCAGCGCATCATCGAAGTCCTTTGGTAACAAGGCTATTGCAAAATTCAACCTCGATTTCACGGAATAACACCCGGATTATCTGTTCCTTGAACTCCATTCTATTTGAGATAGTTGTGTATTGAATCTTCTGTTCATATTGATCCACAAATTTTCAACTGGATTCATGTCAGGTAAGTTTGTAGGCCACATGAGTCTCTAAATAGTCATATTCTTGAACCACATATTAACGATTTTCGCTCGGTGACATGAAGCATTATCGTCCTGGAACAGGAAGTAGTCCAAATTTTCTTCAGAAAAGTCATCTTTAGCTGTTGTAAGAACTTTACGTACCAGAATTTGAAGATATTTTCGTGCATCAAACGATCCTTCACATATATCCGTTGGTCTGACATCTTTAACGGTGAACCAAGCCCATATCATCACTCAGTAACTGAATATTTGAATCCCTATAAAATATCCTTGTCAGGTTCCTTGCTTGTTCGTATCCACAACTTCACACCACCATCGTTTCCCACTATTCTAAACTTCTTTTCAACGAAGAAAATGACGTACTTGCAGTTGCCATAAGTCCAAGTTGCATATCGACTCACAAAACTACATGTTGAAGTCCTCTGCGTTTTGTCAGTTTCGACTTTCTACGCGGTTTCTTCTTTGTAATATCCTCTTCATACATTCAAGACAATACAGTTGTACGAGTAACTGCAGTTTCAAGATCATGTTAAACTACAGAAGCGATTTTTGGGGAAATCACACCTTAAATCTGCAGTGCTATTGATTTCATTTAGCAATCTGCTCTGGGTGATGCTTTCTTTTTTCTTGTTGACGAAGGGACGATTTGTTATGCTGTTTGCACTCGTGAATTATTCTTCCTGCCGTAGAATGATGGATTTTCAGTATTCCATCTATTCCCTTAGAGATTTGCCTTAGCTGCGCAAAGCAAAAATTATGTCTTGTTCACATGGCACCAAGTCACATTTCTTACCCATCTTATTTGTTTACAGTCCACATGTAGCAACAATATCACACACAAACAACGCTGCACAACAACACTTTTGCCACTTGACACTATCCAAACAATGAGAAAGTAAAGAATAATCATAAAATGCTATTTACCTAGGACTACACATCATAAATACAATGCAGAATTCTCACTACAATAACTTATAAGATGCTCTCAGTGCCATCTGGAGAGAATATCACTGACACACAAACAATTAGCAAGCGACATTCTACACCATAGGTGTCACAGATAACGCAAATGAACTATCGCACTCTTCATTTCCTTCTATTCCTCTTCTAACATGCTGCAATTATGGTTTTCTGTGTAAGTTAGCTTGAGAATTGAGGTGTCGCTATTTTTTCTTTACAGAGTATATATATATATATATATATCTATATCTATATATATATATATATATATATATATATATATATATATATATATATATATATATATATATATATATATACGAGGGCCATTCGGAAAATAAAGAACGTTTTTGTATAAACACTTTAATAACTGATATACAAAGGCGAAATTTGTGTTACGTACTATGTGATACTTAAGTTACTTTTCGACATAGTCGCCGTGTAAATTTAAACACTTGTCATACCGTGGTACAAGATTTTCTATGCCTTCGGCATACACAGTTGCCGCCAAACTGTTCAACCAATCACTAACAGCTTCCTTAAGTTCATAATCACTGCCGTAGTGGCTTCCACCCAAAAAGTCTTTCAACTTTGGGAATAGGTGGAAGTCACTGGGGGCTAAGTCTGGACTATAGGGTGGATGCTCCCAAACTTCCCACTTAAACTGCTGAAGCAAGTCCCTCGTCAATGCCGCGGAGTGAGGACGGGCATTGTCGTGGAGGAGGATGACGCCGCTGGTCAGCAATCCGCGCCTTTTGTTTTGAATCGCGCGGCGAAGTCGACGTAACGTCTGACAGTAGGCAGCTGCATTTATGGTCTCACCTCTCTGCATGTAG
The DNA here is from genome assembly GCF_964235325.1 of Thermobia domestica. NCBI lineage: Eukaryota > Metazoa > Arthropoda > Insecta > Zygentoma > Lepismatidae > Thermobia > Thermobia domestica. Next base: position 231,943,132 of record NC_137464.1, on the reverse strand, counting down.
TCAACGAGCAAAACACCCTTACGATCCCAAAAGACCGCAGCCATAACCTTTCTGGTGCTCAAAATTTATTGGGCTTTTTTCGGCTTTTTCAGAGAATTTGAATGGTGCCATTCCCTGGATTGGCGCTTTGTTCCTGGAGTGATGTGCGAAATCCACGCCTCATCTCCAGTAACAATACGAAATAAAAGTTCATCGCCATCCTTATGGTAACGGCTGAGAAAAGTCAATGCGGCTCCCATTCGCTTGGTTTTGTGTTCCTCCGATAACAGTCGAGGCACCCACCTTGCACTAATTTTTTTGTAACCAAGTTCACCACTGACAATTTCGTACAACATAGCTCTTGAAATTTCAGGAAAGAATTCGTGCAGCCCATCAATAGTGAATCGCCTATCCTCTTGAATTTTCCGCTCAATTCTTCCTTTGAGTTCGTCAGTCACAACAGAAGGCCGGCCCGAGCGTTCCTCATCGTGCACATTCGTCCGTCCGTCATTAAACATAATGCACCACTTACGAACTGATGCTTCATTCATTACATTTCCATTCACCTCAGTGATTTGTCTATAAATTTCTATCGGACGCACTTTTCTTGCATTCAAATATCTTATCACACTACGAACCTGACACTTGGCGGGATCAGTAATTGTATCGCACATTTTACAGTCGCACAGCGAAGCAATAACGGACCGTAGCGGATCGCAGCTGGTGCCAGACTGAGGCTAAAGCATGCCCATGTGAATAACCCAGCGGCAACGGGGGTGGGGGAACACGCGCACGCACTAGCGCAAAACGTTCTTTACTTTCCGAATGACCCTCGTATATATATATATAAAGAGTATCTCGTTGCCTTCCCCTCTGGTGTAGTTGGTAGCGGGCGCGACTTTTACGAGCAGGATTTTGGGTTCAATTCCCAGTGGAAGAACCTTAAAATTTGAAACATTTACGATGGTTCGGATTCCACTTTAAAATTTAGGTTGATGTCTCAAATAGCACCGATGTTGAAGGGTCGCTAAACTTAAACTACCCCACTTAGATTATCTCGTCAATTACTCATTCGACTACAACTTTAATAGTAACTATATACGAATGTCAGTTATTTCAATTTTATATATTGTTGTACTTTGTTTAAATACTACATTCGCGAAATTTGTGTTTCGTTTAAGTTAAACATTCCTCTCGACTGGGGCTTTATAAAATGGGAGTAAGTGTAATAAATAATTAATACATTTTGCTGTGTTTGTGGGGGATCATAAGATCAAAGCTGGAGGAAAGTAGGAAAAACTCACTGAATCTCAACCAGAAACATTCTACTGTACTTCGACTTCATTTCATATCGCCTGCTGTCAGATTCGTGATAAGTTTCTGCCCATTCCAATATGTTTTTCTGTGTAAGTTAGCTTAGGACAATTGATGTTTTATATGTTCGAAGATTGTGAAAATCCTCTCCGCTGACCTAGTGGCTAGCGTGTGTGTACGTGAGTTCGATTGCAGTAGGAAAAATATAAAAATATATATATATATAACTTTACAATCATTCCCTTTCACTAATCATCCGTATCCTAGGGTATATCTGTGGGACATTGAACTACAAAAATTCTTTTTTTTTTTTTTGTGGAATCTAAACCCTTTGAGGGAAAAAGGAAATGAAGAAGAAGAAAATTTCCTACACTTTTAAAAGGACTATTGGGTTGGAAAGCATGTCTTTCGGGGTTTACTTGTAAAATTTGATTAGAGTGTATCTTCCTTTTAGAGTCCTTTTATCGAAATCCATCCTTTTGGAATTGTGTTTACATTATTTTAAATGAAATGAAATCTTTCCGTTCAACGTCCTACGATTATACCCTTTAGGCTAAGGGAGACGGGTGATTAAAGCAAGTAAATGACGATGGAAGAATTGGTGGAATGAAATGTGGGAGGAAACGAGAGTGCCTCGAGAAAACCCATGGACATAATGTCCATCACAAACTTACTTGACCAGGGATCGAACCAAGAACGCTACGCACCAGAGGTGAGCGCTCTATCACTGATCCACCGTGCCCTCTAAAAATGTTTCAGTAGCTCGGACGAACGTAGTGGTATCACATTTTCCAAATTTCGAGTAAGTTGATCGAGTAAGTAATTGGACAAGAAGAGTTGACTATTCCCATGGAATTCAATGCAATAACACACACATCTTCTGCAGATATATTTCCGAAATAAACCTTCTACGTGCTCTTTTCTGATTGACCTCAGCTCATTCCGCCAAGTAACTTAATTTCACCGGAAGTGGCGCTTAGCATTATGTTCGTTCGAACCCATCATTTAATAAAACATGGGCCTATGGGTGGTAAGCGTAAGTATAATTATTTTAGCATATAATAATTCGAATGAATCTCACATGACGTCACCAGAGTTCGAGCACGCAATTTTACTTCTTTTTCAATGAGGACATACGTATGTCTTTTGCGTGGAAGACATACAGAAAATATGTTGTTAATCATTTGATAGAAGATTGTTAATGCAATATTTACATCATCTGATTGCGAAAGGCAATCCCAGTTTACTTTAGAGAGTTCTATGTACATCTTTTGAAAATCTGCTTTTCTAAAATTAAAACCGGTTACCTTAACTTCTTTCTTATGTTTCTGCAGGTATTTAAATGGGAAAGAGTAAAACTGGGTGATGTCTGTCTTCATTAGTAACAAGAGAACACTCTTTTATTACAGAAACGTCACTAAAATTTGAGAGTACTAAGTCTAAGGTTTGACCTTTACTATTTTGAATGTTATTGTAGAACATTAAGTCATACAGGGACATGAAGTTATTTAAGTCTTTACACTTATTTGTTGAAAGTAGAAGGTCAAAATTAGAACATATTATTTGATTTATATTAAAGTCCCCTATGCAAAGAACGGTGATTCCTATTGGAACATTACTCTCAATAAATTCATAAAAAAATTTATATGTTGTTACAGTTGAATCCGGAGGAATATATACTGCACAGATAGATATCTTTAGTGAGTGACTGGAGAGCTTGACAATTATACATTCAAAATTTAGATGACAAGAGTTTATATAAGAGACATTGTAATTTTGATATTCTGCTATTATTACACCCTCTCCCTTACAGTTATTTAATAGTTCAAGGTTTCTTTCTTGACGAAAAACTTAATATCTTTTATCAAAGAATTCCCTATCAATATGACCGTCCGTTAAAAAGCTTTCGGTGATTGTCATTACATTATAATTATTTGATAAGATATTTGTATAGAATTCTAGGGCTTTGGACCATAAACCAAAAGTATTAAGTAAACTCTGTAAGAGACAGGGAGAAAGTGCTTTTCAGTATAAATTCAATTTCGAAAGAGTAGGTTCAATTTCCCGCTTGTATGTACATTGAAATCGGAATGGAAAATAGAATTACTTTTGGTTAGTTTGTTGTTTTGGAATTAGTGCGTCTCATCCAGCATTGTGCTTAATGTACGATCCGAACCACACTTTTTTTTTTTTTTTTTACCGGGAATAGAATCTAGGTCTCTTTTGCTTGAGATGAGTACACTAATCATATAGAGACGAGATTGTTTTCTATAATTTTCAGTGAGAATTATTAAACCTTAATACCTTTTAAGCCTTTTATACTGTTACAATGTGAAACGAAATTAGTTTTTCTCCTATGTTGAAAGTGCATGTTTTAAGTTATTATTGGTAAAGTACCATAGAATATTTTTTTCTGGTTTAGCAAAAAACGCAAAAACTGTATCCGTTGGTTTTGAACTTCTTCTTTTTCTTTCGATGATGTAATTCTTAAATTAGTGAAATATACTAATATAAAATTTGATAAAATGAGAGCAAATACTCCCCATTGAAGACGTATTTTAGACACTGATCAAATTCAAATTTTAAAAAGTACTCTGCCTGGTCTACTTGGCTTGTGGTACGAAATACCCTCAGCAACGCTTTCAATCTGTGAGAAACAGATGATACGGCATAAATGAAAACTTGCGAATTGTATTGTATAGTGATAGTTTTTATCTTCTTCCAAGGAATTTGTATAGAGATGTAATTTTTTTTAATGATGCAGTACTAAATTTCTCTTTTTTTTAATTTTCAAAATTTCTTCTATCTTTAGAGGTTGTTTTGTAGAAAGATAGTGAAATCGACCCTTGATCTAAATTGGGTCTTTTTTAACCCAAAATGTTAGTTTTGATCTGAAACCATTCCGAAAAAGTTTCGGCCCCCTATCACCACCCCTTACAGAATTATCGTATCATACATGCTCAAAATTTAATATGTGTAAATACTAGTGGGGGTGGACCAAATAATTTGAAAGTTTCAAAGATTGTAGATATTATGTAGATGCAAATGCGAACATTTTCTTTAAAAAACCGACTCGTATTTTGTTTTCTTTTTCGTGTTGAAAATTTCAAAAAATTGTTAAATTGTTTTTGAGGGACACCTGTCGCTGATTTTTTTTTCAAAATTTTGTAATACTCTTAGGTACAACGTATAGTTTTTTCAAGATCGGAAAGTGATGGCAGCAATATCAAAAAATTAAAATTGAAATGTGCCTAATGTTTACCTAATGTAAATTTAATAGGGGATGATAGGAGAACAATAGAAAGAAATGCAGAGATCTTATTAAACGCTTGCAGGGACATGGGTTTAGAAGTAAATGCAGAGAAAACTAAATACATGGAAGTGCGTCGGAACCGTAATACAGCAAATTGTGGATGCGTTAAAATATTAAATAATAACTAACTAACTAACTAACTCTATGGCCTATGGAACCCGGAGGTTCAGTGCCGCGTTCACAAAAGCTCTCCACTGACTTCTATCCTTAGCTAATTGCATCCAGTTTCTACTTTGTATTCCTATCTCTGCGAGATCCATCTTAATATTGTCCTCCCATCTGCGCCTAGGTCTTCCTAATGGTCGTTTTCCTATGGGTCTACCAGTCAAGACTTTGAAAGCGTTTCTACTTTCTTCCATTCTAGCTACATGACCTGCCCACCTAAGCCTCCTAGACTTGACGACCCTAACAATGTTGGGTAAACCGTATAAACTATGTAGTTCCTCGTTATGAAGCTTCCGCCATTCCCCATTCTCGTTCCTCTTGGGTCCGAATATTCTTCTCAGGATCCTGTTCTCAAATACTTTCAGTCTATGTTCTTCCCTCAGAGTAAGCGACCATGTTTCACAACCATACAGAACAACAGGCATGATTATCGTTTTATATATTTTAAGCTTCAAATTCCTCGACAGAATTCGCGACGACAAGAGATTTTGAACCGAGTAGTAACACGAATTCCCTGCTTTTAGTCGACATTTAATTTCTTCGTGAATATGATTTTCGTCTGTTAATATTGATCCTAAATATTTGAAAGTATCTACTTTATCAAAAGCATTATTTAATATTTTAACGCCTCCACAATTTGCCGTATTACGGTCCCGACGCACTTCCATGTATTTAGTTTTCTCTGCATTTACTTCTAAACCCATGTCCCTGCAAGCGTTTAATAATATCTCTGCATTTATTTCTACTGTTCTCCTATCATCCCCTATTAAATTTACATCATCAGCATATGCCATAACCTGGTGAATGCCGTTCAACTCTAGGCCCTGGTTGCTATCTTTGATTTTCCTTATGGCGTACTCCAGCACAAAGTTAAATAATAATGGCGACAACGCATCTCCTTGTTTCAGGCCATTTTCTCCTTGTTTCAATATTAAATAATACTTTTGATAAAGTGGATACTTTCAAATATCTAGGATCAATATTAACGTACGAAAATCATATTCACGAAGAAATTAAATGTCGACTAAAAGCAGGGAATTCGTGTTAATATTCGGTTCAAAATCTCTTGTCGTCGCGAATTCTGTCGAGGAATTTGAAGCTTAAAATATATAAAACAATAATCATGCCTATTGTTCTGTATGGTTGCGAAACATGATCGCTTACTCTGAGGGAAGAACATAGACTGAAAGTATTTGAGAACAAGATCCTGAGACGAATATTCGGACCCAAGAGGAACGAGAATGGGGAATGGCGGAAACTTCATAACGAGGAACTACATAATTTATACGGTTTACCCAACATTGTTAGGGTCATCAAGTCTAGGAGGCTTAGGTGGGCAGGTCATGTAGCTAGAATGGAAGAAAGTAGAAACGCTTTCAACGTCTTGACTGGAAAACCAATCGGAAAACGACCATTAGGAAGACCTAGGCGCAGATGGGAGGACAATATTAAGATGGATCTCGCAGAGATAGGAATACAAAGTAGAAACTGGATCCAATTGGCTAAGGATAGAAGTACATGGAGAGCTTTTGTGAACGCGGCATTGAACCTCCGTTCCCATAGGCCATAGAGTTAGTTAGTTATTGTTTATACAACCCGCATCTCTCAAATGTTTTGAAGTTTGCATATTAACGTTACTCGCAGACTGAAATGTTTTTGCTTTATAAATAACATGGCTCAATTTCGCTTTGCTAATTACGGACAGAGATAGAAATGTATGTGATGTACGTAAAAACGTAGGTTACATGCACACATCCTGTAGTTTTTAGACTTAATGTACGACTATATGTAACATCTTGAAACAAACGCATAACTAGTAACGTATGTTTTATAATTCTTTACGTATAAGTGTTCCATCTATATGTACTTTCCGTATGAAAGAAAGAACTATATAGGCGGTCAGAATCTCACACACAGATGGACGTATATTACATATAGCTGACATATGTAACATTCAAAAAACTGTTAGATACCAAACATCCTGAAGCGACATGATATAACATGTAAGCCTGAAAAAGGCAATATGTGTGTAGCATATGCATAACGTATGCACCGTACATATTTCTGTAGTCAACATATGGATACGCGTATATTTGTAGAATGTACTACTGTTTTTCTCATATGTCATTGAATGTTACCAGAAACTATCATTAGTAGCTAAATGGTCCTTCTTTTATATAAGGAGGGTGCGGTGGCTCAGTGATAGAGCGTTCACCTCCGGTGCTTGGGGTCCCTAGTTCGATCCCAGCTCGTGCCGCCTGGATCTTGTGGTGGACAAACATCGTGCTGGTGGGTTTTCTCGGGGTTCTCCCGTTTCCTCCCACTTTCTTCATTACACCATTTTTACTCATTTCTCATAATAACCGTCTCCTTTAGCCTAACCGGTATAATCGTGGGACGTAAAAAATCAAAGATTTCATTTCATTTTTTTCTTCTATATAAGACTTCACACTTTCGAGTAATAAATACGATAGCGAAAATTAAAAGATAAATCTCTTGTTTTCAGCCATATTGAATTCTGCATTATCCGGTTAATAAAAAGTTAGAAAGTTTGCTTCTATTTTATTTAATGAACAGATAGCCTATCCGTAACCTTAAAGGAAAAATAATAATGACTATTGTTTACTTTCAGCTACTCCATTAAGAGTCTTCATCCCGGCGAAATTAACATACCGCTAATTTTACAGTAATTATGTGATATCTTCAAATAGATAAAAGATAATCGAAATGTGGAACAAGAGCGCCCTAGACAATATTATTTTACATGAGAAACCGTTATCACGACTCACTTATCTGCTTTCGATTTCGAGCCATTTTGAAAATCGGCATTTATTTTCGCGTTTCTAAACAGCTGAAAACGGAAAGCCACTAGGTGACCTCACGCAAAATAATATTGTCTAGGGCGCTCTTGTTCCATATTTCAATTATCTTTTATCTATTTGAAGATATCACATAATTACTGTAAAATTAGCGGTATTTTAATTTCGCCGGGATGAAGACTCTTAACACACAATGGCATTATATTTTCAACTGCATTGACCGATGAGAAAAAAAACGTTATGCGGCGTACGTAAAAATGTACCTTACATCCGTATTTCCTGTAGTTTTTGGACTTACTGTACAACGCTGTACAGTAACATCCTGCAACAAACATATAACTAAAAAAGTTTGTTTTCTACGTACTTTCCGTGTAAGTGTTCCGAATAAAAGTACTTTCTGTAGGAAAGAAAAAACTGTATAAAGGCGATCAGGATCTCACACACAGAAGGACGTATATAATATATAGCTGACGTATGTAATAGATGGAAGAGTGATAGATACCATACTTCCTGCAGCGGTATGATGTAGCATCTATGCGGGAAAAGGGCAATACATATATAGCGTTTGAATAACGTATGCTCCGCACAGATTTCCGTATTAAACATATGAATCCCGTATATTTGTACAATATACCGCTGTCAGGATATCGGATTTTTCTGTGTGAAGCCCATCTTTTGATGGTAGAAATAAAATGGGGAAAAAATCTTCACTTACGTTTTAATCCACGAAATGTAAATTTACTTTTCCAGTGAAAAAATTAGTGTCCAGGAAGTTAGAACACGCTTCGCAATTTCTTTAAATTGGTATTTAGCATGGCTTCTCAGCAGTGACGCTTCATATGACGTGAATCAACAGTCTGTGGAAATCAAATTACTTGAGTTCTCACCATGAAATGAAATCTTTAAGTTTTACGTCACACGGTTCTGCCGGCTACGGTAAAGAAGACTGTATGTTCTCTTCATGAATCAAATCCAGATATCTCGCACCAAAGACGGGTATGTGAATTATATAGCAAAGACAGCGGTTTTCTTTTCGCGTTCACACTTAGAAAAATAATAAATCCTACCTGTAATAGGACTTTTACGTACTTAGGAAGATTTTGTATATTGACAACGTATTCCAGTAAATGGGACCAATGTTTAGAGTAGGGCAACTAACTCCCATGAACGTGTCACAGTTACTACGTCTGTGTTAAAATTTCGTGACAGTTACTGGTTTACAGGATTTCCCGTAAAATTTTCAACTACAATGTTTAGAGCGAGATATTCAGCTTTAGATTTATTGATATTATTCGTGATTATAAAACAAGTATTTTCTTCGTTCCTGATGATAAATATTGTAAACCCATCTCACACTTGTGCTGATTTTGTAGATACTAAATGCGTCACACAAATTTATAACAGTATTCTAACTTTGCTTAGAAGTATCCTACTCTAAATCGGAATCATTTTCACAGTTACAGAAACTGTGACACTTTTAGTATTATAAGTGAACATTATGGAATAATTAGTTAATGAAGAAAAGCAATATTCAAACTATATCTCAACGGAACTATGATAAAATATTTATTACAGACATAAACGAAAATGGAGGTCGAAATATAGAGCGAAATTGTAAAAAGAAGTAAAATGCAAAGTTTTTCACTAGAATGTGAGGGAAATTTCATCTTTTTCATTCAAAAGCTTTTGATCTGAGAACATTTAGGTTACTATTCTATTATTTTTGAGGAATTATTTACATGCTGCTAAAAAGAGATACACAAATTAAAAATGAAAATGAAGTGAAATCTTTCAGTTTGAAGTATCTCGTTTTTGCCCTTTAGGCTAAGGGAGACGATAATTAAGGCAAGTGAATGATGATGGAAAAATTGGTGGAATGGTAAGTGGGAGGAAACAGAAGTACCCCTAGAAAACCCACGGACATGATGTCCACAACAAACTTACTTCGCTGGGGATCGAATCAGGGACCCCACGTACCAAAGGTAAGCGCTCTACTGCTGAGCCATCGAGTCCCTCCCTATCTGCCACTTGATTCCTATGGAAGAAGAAATATCAGTTTTCAAGCCCACCCTCACTACATTGTCTCTCCTCCGAGAGAGTTTATTTCTTTACAGACTGTACACACTTGAATTGATATACCCCTTCAGCGTATTTGTGGAAACATGTAACTTAACATATCTTAAAACTATATCTGATGTTTCAGATTATTTTGCATAATTGTTTGTTTTAAATGTGCTAGATAAATTAATCATCCCACACATATAAAATTTGTATTATTTACTCTTATTTATATAATTTGCTAATCGCTGTTAATGTGAACTCCAATATATTTTTTATATACTTAAGATTGCATTTCTTAATTTGCAGGATCGCCAGAAGTCCTCTTCGTCGCTAAATTAAACGAAAACTTCGCAGAATGAAACATCAATTGTGTCAAGATATCTTCAAAGTCGCCTTTACCAGTGACACGGTCTTCAAACTCCACAAGTTCACCGCCAACATTCTAATTTTCCTCACCATTATTGTGGCCAGCTACCAATACATTGGGAAACCAATTCAATGCAAAATGGCAGGAAATGTGACAATGTCTCAAGATTCAATTGATGGGATGTGCTGGGCTTCCTCATCTTTCCAGTTCCCAGATGACTACATTTATGTCCGTCCAAAAGAAGTATACGAGGCCAAGTACCGTTTTGTTCCATTCCTGCTCTTCATTATAGCTCTTTTCTTCTACTTACCCTATTGGGAATTTACATCCAAGAGGAAGATACAGATTCCAGTTACTGCAGAAACATATTTCAGGCATCGAAATTTGGAGAATGATCTGCTTAACCAGTATGGATTTAGTTCAATCTATTTTGAGAGCCCGCTACCACTTCTGCTCTGCCAGATCTTCAATATGTTAAACGTGATCCTTTGGTTTTGCTTCATGAACAACTTGTTGGGACATCCACTAACGGAGTATGGACCTGAGTTTCTGATGTTTCCAGGAATACCACAATCGATCAGGAATGATACCATGTCAAAAAGTTTTCCAAAAGAAATAAAATGCAATCTGGCCAACTATAGTATAAAGAGTGAGGCAATGTGCGCAATTCCAATCAACACTTGGAACGAAATGATCACCATAATTTTATGGGCTTGGTTCTTCTGTTTGGCTATTATTTCTGTTGGAGAGTTGCTGTTGAACATAGTAGTCGCTATCTGGTCGTGTCAGTGTGTAGAAAATTTACGATTCAAGTACCCGTCCGCAAAGGAGAGAGATGGAAGGATGGCGAACGAGATACTAGAAACCAACGTTAAGCCTGACGTGCTGAATGATGTTCCCGACAACGAAGCTTATGTTAAATACCAAAACAAACAGAGCATCAGGAACGGAGAATTTTTGGATAGATTGGACACGAATAATGTCTTCTACCTCGATTTCTCTTCGGACAAGTTGGATGAGCACAAAGAAGTCTGAGAGACTCTTACGTCAACTCGAGGATGAAGAGGAAAAAGCACAGAATCAAATAAATGAAGAAGGAGGTCACGAAAAGTTACTCAGAAATCCCAGATTTTAAATCGTTTGCGAAGTCGTGAGGAACCGGTTTCAACTTCTCTTTTCACTTAAACTAACCCATCACTTCATGTAAATTAACAGAACTAATAATATTACATCTCTTTTCCCTTATCATACCAAGGCGGGGTCCCTGAGGGACCCCAGACTATGTTTTTTAAGTGGCAAATGAAAAGTATGGCACACACATCCCTCGCGATTTTTCTATGTGTTCATTTTTCAGAGTAAGATATATAAACGTAAAAAAAAAAAACAAATTCGTTAAGCAGTAAGATTTTAAAAATACGAATAAGTGATCTGGGGTCCTCCGAGGACCCCTCATAGTATTTTATGTTCTTTTTCAATATGCTGATAATTCAAATGTCTCCGCTAGATGACACCACGTTCTGTTTGTCTTATGTGATTTTGGACAATAGAATGTGTTTTATATACATACCTAACTAATTCTCAGATTTTTCTGTTAATTTATTAATTATTAGGGATGCAATTTTTGACACACACTGTATATATGTATATATACACATTTTTTCTAGAATTATAAAACTGAAGATTCTACGAAGCCTAAGATTGAAAAATGCAAGGAAAAGCATCAAAATAACACAGATGAAACAAATGTAGAGTGAAAAAATCATGGGGTCCCTTGGTTAAGAACGTTGATCAACTTACCTTGGTATGATAAGGGTTAGCTTACAAGCTCTTTTTCTCTTCTACTAACAATATATGATATGAAAACGTGTCTTTTACAATTAAGTTCGAATATTTTTACTAACGATCCTCGGTAATATATTATTGGTATTGAAATTCATTTGTTGTTTTACTAACACATTTTATTAACCACATTGCTGAGATGTATCTTATATTTTCTGTTTTTAATTAAACATATTTTCATTGTCCCTTTTAAAAGCATTGAAGATTGTGAAGTAATACTACAAATTATTTTCGCTCTCAAAATGTGGTAACTAGTTATAAGATTGTGTAAAGTATTCTGTAAGCAAAAAGTGTATTTGATTAATTTGTGACATGGCAAATTCAATATTTTAAGAGTTTCGAATGTATTACATACGAAGTATTGAGTGTAAATCTGAAACTTATAAGAATCTAGTTGAAGATTTGGTTATAAATTGTGATAGTTTTTGTTATCAGGAAGTTATTGAACAACCAAGCTTTTATTCATTGTTAATACATTAAGAGAGTATGTATTTGATTGTGTAAAGTTAAAGAACATAAGCTCATATTGTATCTCTTCTTCATGATTTCCGTTAGAGATAACAGGATGTATTAAAAGATAAAATTTTATTATATTACTGCAATAAAGAATTTGCGAACAGTTGTAATTCTGGCATTCTTTGTAGAGCTAATTAATTACTTGGTTGTATTAATTTCATAAGGGACAATAAAAGCTAAATAAAACTCATTAGTTTCGAGTTTCAATTTGCTTAATCGATGCATTGTGAATGTATGTGGAGAACTAATACTAATCATCAATGTACCAGATGATATTATTATTAATTAAAAATCCTAGTGTTTTTTTTAAAACATGTACAATTATTTATTAAAGGTTCTTACCTATTGTTCTCTTGTAATACAACAAATGCTAAACAATAATTTCAATTTTTTTCGAAGTATACTTATCTATTAATATGAAAATATTTTGGAGATTTTTTTTTTAGAAATTCTGCTTTGATTTGTCATTGCTACGGAACTTCTTGTGGGTTAAACTTGCAAGCTTGAATAAGAAAATTGTTTATCAAACGTAATTTCCTAAAATTTAATTAGAACTTTTTTTTCAGTATTCATGTTAAATAGTGTATATTATTAAGCTGAAAACCTTGTTCAGGTAAAACGTATTTTTTATAGATTTATCGTACATTGTTTCTAGTATATGCCATTACTCGTAAGATTATTTAATGTTTGTCAAAAGAAAGCTTTTAATATACGAAAATTGTTCTTTTAATAATGATTTAATATTGATTTTTTTATTGCAGCAGAAGTAAAAAAATACAAATGATCATTCAGAGATTTTTCAGCATTTTTTCGGAGTAAGGTTTATACGGAATATACTTTCACTAATATTGCTTAATGCTACACACTGAATGAACTGTCTGTATGTCGTCGTAAAAAGAAATCCGTAATGACATTATTTTTGGTTAAAATATTATATCTAAGCTTACATGATAAATGTCTTGATTTATCAGCACACTCTCCTACTGAATTCCGAAAAAAGAACAAAAAGGAAAGTCGTGTTTTCTATCCGATCATTATGTCAGAGTTCTAAGGATAATTCTAAAGATATGCCACATTGACTTGATCCCTAGTCTTCCGTTGCAAGCGCTGCTATCGGCTGAAGGAATTCCACTCACTTTCTCTCGCTTAGCAACAGCTGAACCCTTATTGCCTCAACGCGTGGGTGTGTAAGGGTGTGAGCTTTAGTTTGCATTTTTGCCATGGCTCAAGACATTTTGGCAGCACAATAGTAAGATAGTTCTAAGGATAGTTCTAAGGATAATTAATTGAAGATGATCTGTGTTAAACTGTGAAAGCGATGAAAAATATGAAGAGTTCTCGGTTTGGAAAAAATGAAAATGATATGAAGTGAAATGAAATCAATAAATTTTAAATGAAATCAATAAGTTTTACGTTCGATGGCTATGCCGGCTAGGCTAAAGGAGACGGTGATCATGAGAAATGAATAAAATGGTGGAATGAAGAAAGTAGGGGGAAGCAGGAAAACCCCGAGAAAACCCACACACAAGCTGTTTGTCCATCTGAAAAAGATATGAATAAGACGTAGAAAGTAAGAAGTACGAGAGAAAATAATATGATTTTACAATAGCATGAAAACCGTCAGTCAAATTACAGAGTGGTCTGCAGAAATCAATTACCTTGGTTTGTTTCGAAACATCAATTATTTATAACGCTGTTACTCTTATAACGACACTCAAATCATAATTTGCTTCAGAACTTTCAGTCATCCGTTATGTTACAACTTATAATGAAGTAGCATTGGCTTCTGTCTAAGTTTTATTCTCGAGAACGTTGTCAACAAATGTTATCAAGTTACGATGTCAATTTGCTCCTCACTGGTTATTTACTTTATATGAAATCATTCCTCCTTTCACTTTAAGTGAAAAGATTACACGCACACACACAAATTACTAGTTGCATTTTCCATCATTGTTACTATCATTATCCTTATTATTTATTTTGTAAAGTATATGTAGCAACCAACAAGTAATATGTACTTTACATATGCAAATAAACTTATGAAGAATAAAATTCAATATTACAACCAATCTGTGTTAATAGAAAATTTTCAAGAGTTGTAATATTGATTTTGAAATTTTATTTTTCGTTTTGTTTTGTCATAAATATAGACGAGGATTGTTAGTAACTTTTCAAACGTCAATAATGAAGCTTAAATCCATTCATTCAGCATCCAGCTCTTGACAACAGAGATAAAATTAATCAATTATATTTTACTAGCAGCGTTCACCCCGCTTCGCTGCGGTCACCCCGGAACGCAATAAACTTTGTTACTTAGATAATTTTTACTTTTTCGCTTTCAAATTGCAGTAAATGTTAACATTATAGCGCCTGTCATTTATGTTAACCCGCCGAGCGACCCGCTTCGCTGCGGTCACCCCGGAACGCAATAAACTTTGTTACTTAGATAATTTTTACTTTTTCGCTTTCAAATTGCAGTAAATGTTAACATTAAAACGCCTGTCATTTATGTTAACCCGCCGAGTGACACGGTCATGCGGGTTGCATATAAATACGTTTATTTTTATACCTATGATGAACTAATAACAAAGGATTTGTACGTATGGACACTTGAATGGTCAATTATCTCAAGACACTGGTAATTAAAAATTAAAGTGATATGATAAAAACCATCTAGGGTCCAAATCCTAATAACCCCCCAAAAATGAAAGAAATTGGTTCAGCCGTATTAGCGTGATGAGGGAACAAAGGTTTTGTACGTTCTCTTTTATAATATAGATTGTCGTCATATCATCGATGATAGCCTTAGGACAAGCAAAATCGAAACCTCTGTTTGAAAGGTAAGATGATATGCTTCAACTAATAATTTTATATTAACCTGTTCACATTTCTGTTTTCAAGACATCTGTTTCCAATACCCTATCCTGGTAAAAATTTTATATAATATTCAAACATGGCAAGTCCTGATCATTTATCAATATACCTTGTCATCATATTTTTTTTATTATTATTATTTACTTGGCCTATGTTTAGCAGAAGGGGTCCAGCTCTTTTCTCTAAAAAATGTTATAATTTTGGTAATTTCTGTTCACATTCGGTTAGTTTAGGGTAGGTTAGGCTAGTTTAGGTTAGTTTGGGTTAGGTTAGGTTAATTTAGTTTATGTTATATTAGTGTAGGGGTCCCGCATAATTTTCCAAAAAATGATAGAATTTCGCTTATTTCTACTAATAATAGGTTAGTTCAGGTTAGCTTAGGTTAGTTTGTTAGGTTAGGTTAGATTTGGTTACATTATGTTACGTCTAAGTACTTGCATCATTCATTTCTCCTGTAAATTTTGTGTTTTTTAGTGCTTCTGGATCCCTTGTACTAAATATACTCCATTTACTTGTTATATAACTTCTGTACATTTGAGAATTTTGCATGCACCTTCGGTGCAATGTAGTCCTAGGTTCGATTTTCGGTATAAGATAAATATTGAATGCATTACTGTGGTTTGGATTCCACCTTAAACTCTAAGTCCATGTCTCATATAGCCTCGATTCTGGAAAGGCACGCAAAATTTCAATAACCAACACTTGAGAGTTTTCAATTATGCATTATATGTAAAACTAGTGCTTTATATGTGTAGTAAAGGATATAATTTTGTTAAAACCTTTTTTTAAACGTCTTTGGAGTAACCTAGATCTATTTATTTATACATACGTATTTCTGGCCATTACGGCACCTATGGCCTTAAGCTCGTCGCGTATGAGGGATGACGACCCTTTGCGATCACACTATCCGAGGAATTAAGAAATGAATGGTAAAGAAAGAAGGCGGCCTGGGACTTGTATATTAAGTACCATCCCACCATTTGCCTAGTGTGAATAATAGTAATGTAATAAATCAGTCTCTTTGCTGGAGCTAGTTCCTTCGCTTCTGCACCGATACGAGAGTCGTTCAAAGGTGCCAGTTCAGATTTGAGCTGCTGGTCGAATCCGGCGTTGGAACGGTGCTCACTTTTACGGCAGCGTTGCTGCCATGAAGGAAAAAAAATTGTTCAATAAGTTCCTATTTTCTAATAGATGACATAGGGTCATATTCATAGATGGGTCTTAATGAAAATGTATCTCAAGATCTTGTCTTGAGAGCAGAATTGCTGTTTATAGTCTCATTTAGGAAAGATTTTAAGATATAGGTTTCTGTAAAGAGAGTGTTGATGAAAATTATATTTCGACCATATTTATAATATTTCTCAAAACAAGTTTTCGATCTCGCTAATTCATAGTTACAACTAGTGTGCTGACCAAGATGCATTTTGGCTGAGGAATTCCCAATATTGATCTACAGAGAGGAAAAAATGATAACGGATAGCAAGAAGTGTTCTTGGAATCGATCTTGTGTTTTAAGAATAGGTATCACCCTCTATTGAAACCAGAAATGTCCGAATTTAACTACCTATAGTTTTAACATTCATCGCCATAGAATAAAAACCATAATAGATACCGAGAAACAGTTTCCTATATTCAGTTAAGTATCTCAAAAATATATTCCATTTCCACTTTAATCATTGTACTGAAGCCGGAAGTGACAGAAATCAACAACTTCTGGTTTTAATGCTGGCCGTTACAGAGTGAAAACGGTAACAAAGAGCGATAAGTGATTTTCAAGAATCAATTGAGCATCCCAAGAACACACTCCTTATCTACTCTAATCTCTCTATCAAATCCGGAAGTAATAGAAATTAACCACTTTCAGTTTTAACGCTGATCGCTACAGAATAATAACAGTAATAGATTGAGAAATGAAGTTTCCTGCAATCGATTAAGCTTCCTAAATATACATTTCATTTCCATCCTTAACTCTCTACTAAAACTGGAAATGGTAGAAATCTGCTACGACTTCCGATTTCAGTATGGATCTACATAGAATAAAGGCGCAAAGAGATAGCGAGAAGCGGTTTTGTGGATTCGAAAAATGCAAATGAAATCTTTAAGTTTTAGGTCCCCCGTATATGCCGGTTAGGCTAAAGGAGACGGTGATTGTGACGAATGAATGAAATGGTGGAATGAAGAAAGTGGGAGGGAACGGAAGAACCCCGAGAAAACCCACACACACGGTGTGTGCCCACGACAAATCTCACTTGGCGCAGGGTAGATCGAACCAATGACCCCATGGACCAGAGGTGAACGCTCTACGACTGAGCGACCGCCGTCCCTGATGGAAATGATTTAGAGTTCTAAGAATAGGATTCTCTCTTACTTAATCCTATATTCAAACCAGAAATTATATTAATATACTTCCAATTCCGATCTCAACAACAATAGACCTGAACTTTAGCGCATTACATGGTATTTGGACAAGTGACAATTTGAATTCTGGTCTGTACCCGATTATGTTTAAAATTAAAATCTAAGAAAGCTTTTTTCGAATAGTTATTTAAAAAAAAAACAACAAGTTTGATTTCTAAAATGGTTTTACAGTTTGTTAAATAGGGGCAGCATAAGTTTGTGTGTGATCGGTGATTTAGTTAAGAAATATGAGGATATAAATTAATCAAAGCCTTGTATAGACATTTACCTAATGCAAAATGCAACTGTAACAGTATTGTATAGTTAACTGCATTTGAAATAATTGATACGTAATGTGCATGTGGATTTGGAAATCGATATATATTGAGTTGAGGAAACAGTATTAATATTTTTTGTCTCTGATACAGTTCAAGAAGATAGGTGAGAAATAATAGTTTATGATTTTAATTATGACTGTATCCAGGCACGTAGCCAGGATTTCGTGAAGAGGGGGTCCGTGACATGAAATACTGTGGTCATCACACCAGGGACTCGATCATTCTAAACAATTTTACTGGAACATATATTGGTTCATTTAGCCAGGATTTCGTAACGGGGGGGGGGGGGGGGTAAGAGTGACATAAAATTCTGAAGGCCCAGGAGCTCGATAAATCTAAACTACTTTACGATCAACATATATTGGTTTGTGAGGATATGTTGGTAAGTATTTTAATAAACTATAAAGAAATCTCGAGTAAAATAAAAAAAAAACGTATTGAAAAAGATTATACAATAATTGCATCCTTCCTCTGTTTATTCAAATATAACAATTTTCCTTTCATTATGATCTCAACTATTGTAAAAAGTACATATTCACTATTAGAAAAATTACATATTCAATAATGTCTTGTAAAACATTTTGCAATATTTGCGTTCCTTTTCCTGTTAAATCAAATGTTAACAGAACTTTCCTTCCACATATATTTTTGTTTTTATTATTCCGTCAACTATTGTCTGTTTCAAATGACGGGTTAAAGGAGCAGTAGAAAATTGTTTTTGAAATAACATCTTTGATATTGCAAGGATGCGATGACGAAAAATTATGATAAAAAAAAGTCTACTGTTACAGAACGGCACTATGCTTTCGGAAGCTTGAAATCTCCCTGACTAGTAGCAGAAATTCTGAGAATTCCGCAACTTTGCTAGAAATGTCAAATTCCCTGACTTCCAGGATATATCGCTCACCTCGAAACCATGTATTGCAAGTAATACAAATTTCCTCATAAGAAAGAGTAACCAAAAGCTTCCTGATTTTTAAATTTTTTTAACGTGATCCTTCTTTTTCTCATTTCATTTTGTTTCATCTTTCCCTAATTTTTTTCATTTCTGGTCTCGAAGGGGGGGGGTCCGGACCCCCCGGACCCTCCCCTTGGCTACGTGCCTGCTGTATCGAAACGTGTAATACGGTACTAGCTTTGAAACAGCTAGTCTATGAAATCTGCAGAATCGGATTGACAATTCATGTAATTTTCAAGCACAGCTTTATCTGCACCTATTCGAAAGTTATCTGCATGTATGTTGCAATGGTATAACCCTCTATTTCACTGTGGGAGTTTCTCATCAGTGCATCAAACCTCCAATCTTTTAAAGAAGGGACAATTACCAGCGTGTGAGTAGGTGCATTTCAACCAGTCTATATAAACCAAACTCCTTCACGTACTGTACACGTGACACTACTACTTGTTCTAGTTTTCTGAAGTCAATAAATATTCAAATTGAATGAAATTTCACTTTCCTAAACTTAATTTCGTAGGTGCCATTTTCCCACAACCCACAATGTTACTTATTCTCCCACCTCCTAAGCTCACATACTTTCCTATAGAATGATCAGTGAATTCCAAGGAAGATCACACACAGACTATGCAATTAGCTGATAACATAGCTAGCGCCATTTGTTGTTTCGCTCTACAGTAAACCTGACTACAGAAGGTGCTGCTATCTAACAACGGCTATGAAAAGTTAATGTTTCAGCTTCTTGCTTGACAATTTGAACTTTCGAACATTTTCTCAACATTAAATTATTCCATCAAACCATACGACACAGTATATCAAAAGACAGTTTCGAACACCGAAAAAATCTCATATTGGAAGCGCGTCGCAAACCACGCGGATACCATCTCGTAGACAGCCACACACACACAATGATACCAACAGAGATCGATCCATTAGTCTACAGTCAAACAAGACCAAAATTGCCGTGCTGATCGTGTGTACAGTGCTAGAAAAAGTTTTGAATGGATTTCTGGTGGTGACAGGACATTGCAGTCGGAAAAAGCTGCCACTCGTCGAAGTGCCTTCCAACACCAAAGTAAACTCAGGTTAATTCCATGAGAACTTCATGGACTCTCTGTATAATAGACACATCTCCACCTGTACAAGGGATATTGCAGTCGGGAAAAGCTACCATTCGTTGAAATGCCTTTCAACAGCAAAGTTAGCGCAGCTTAGTTCCATAAGAACGTCATGGACCCCCTGTATCACAGACACCTCTCCACCTGTACGATGACGAAATATCAGATGTATGGATCCACATGGACAAGTCTTCCAACCATAGCACTCTATCATCCCAGATGTTTTACTTAAGGAAGGTAGAAGAAACAGGAATATCAATGATTCCATCAAAGTCCATCTCAATGAAATCCTGGGATGCTACTGGCTACTGTGGGTATGGACTCTTCAAACAGGCACTTGCACGACACTATTCCCGTACCTTGCAGGGTCTTCGAAGAGTTACCAAAGCGGTATAGCGAGACATTCCCATTCCATTCTGTGCATTGCAGCCATCATCACTTGCAAATTATATACACACCTTTTGTATGAATTTTTATAAATTCACACGTGAATAATGTGTCTGAAAACAAAGCAAATTTAAAATCTACGGTGTATTTCGAGGATACATAACAACGTTATAGTACTTCCACGCCTAGTTACAACGTTGGTGAAAAATAGTATTGATAGAAGTGTTTAAAATTGGATTGAGATAAAAGTGGACAACACCAGGGAATTGTATTTAAGAACATATCTGAAAATTCTGTTGAGAGCATGTCTGGGTATTATACCCTTTAGGGAATAACTTGCACACCAATTTCATATGGCGGAAATATGCATATGGTACTTGTGGTTATAGCACGCGAGTGCGAAAGTTTAGTATGTAATAATTTTATATCGGAATGACAATATGACATAGTAGACACAAATCGAAGAGTGAGCAAACAGCATAGAATTACTTCATCGCTGTCATGAAGTTAGTCTGAAAGCATAGACGATACTTTACAGAAATGTACTTGCAAACATATTACGTGCCAGATAAAAGACATGTAAAGGTAACCAAGAAAGTTCTGTCAATTTTTATGGAGGTTTGTGTTCCATTAGCTAACACAGTGAGTTAATGTGAATGGAGATAAGGCGAAGTCAATTGTTAGTGTGGGTATATCCAACATACAACCTGGTTGTAGCAGTTCAGATACACCGTGACCTTGCGTAAGGACAGAGTGAACATGGGACCTCTACAGAGCGTCACAAGGGCGTGTATACTGCACGAGTTCAAACTGGGGTCAAACGCCGCTGCAGCAAGGCGGAAGATACACCAGGTCTTTGAAGACGGTGTCGTGACTACGCGGACAGTACTGCGGTGGTTTAACAAGTTTAAGGACGATGATCAAAAACTCGAAGACGCACTACGTGTCTGAAGAACAACACATATACAAAATGAAGATCTTCAGTCAGTAATTGAGGCGAACAGGGGCTAGACATGTGAGGAACTGGGACTACAATTCAGTGTGAGTGGAGAAACCATTTGGCAGCACCTCCATCAACTTGGGTTAGTCAAAGCCAGAAGACAACGCAAGCAGAGACCTGTCTTTCTTTGCTATCTCGTCTGAGAAAGAAGGAACCATTTCTGCACAGGGTGTTGACACGCGATGAGAAGTGGGTCCTGTACAAAGCTCCACGATGCCGTCATCATTGGCTGGCATACCACCAACCGGTCCCAAAACAGCAGAAACCAGCACTGCACCAGAAAAAGATCCTCCTGTGTGTTTGAAGGACTGCTCGCGACATCGTGAGCAGAGATGGAGTGGGTCAGTGGGTCAAGTGGGTCAAGTTCTCTGAGTGGGTCAGTGGGTCGTGGGTCAACAGCATGTGAACAACTGTGACCCACCACCTACCGTGACCCACTGCGACCCACCACCTACCATGACCCACTGCGACCCACCACCCACCGTGACCCACTGCGACCCACCGACTCAGTATGATCTACCGACCCTCTCTGCTCACTGCATTGTAGAGAGTACCTTCTGATGACTGGTAAATTTGTATCCGATTTACTTTTAAGACCTTCATTTCCCTTTCTTTTCCATGTTTCTGTCTACTTACCTGAGGTGAGTATAAGTGAAAAAAGAACTTCGGACACTTTTGGATATTGATATTTTTAATAGTAATAATAGCAATAGGACTTACACTACAACTTGGCTTTCGAGAACTGTGAGCTTTTAGAGCTAACTACTGGAAAAAATACATTTTTGAATCACTGTAATATATAAATTATTTATAAAAAATTGAATGTAACTATGTGTGCCTGATCATCACGGTCAAATTGCAAAGTCAAATGAAATTACTTTTGGTATATAGTTAGGCCTTAATCCAAATTGGGATGTTATATTGCTTTTATTATAATGCATAATATCCTAAGAAGGTAGTGAGGATCCGAATTTTTGCGAAAAAATATGAGTATCTCGCAAGCCGTTAAGCTTACGGAGCTGAAATTCAGTGTATTAATCTTTATTGAAAATAAACAGAATGTGTCCTAGCATTTTTAAAATTCTCCTTTATGTGGGGGGGGGGAACTTTCTATATATGGAAAATTGGTAGTGAGTTGCTTTGTAAAATTGATCAAAAACGATCGATGTTATTTCAGAAAAAAAAATCAGAAATAAAAAATACAGTGCTTGGCTTCATATATTCATTGCTTTCTGCTATAATAATTGCGGAAGCTTATGTTTATTATATGGAGCGCTCACAGCACAGGGCAATCAACCCATAAAGTTGTGAGAAAAATAGGCATAAAATTTGTACTGCAAGCTTAATTACGCGGAAATTTTAAGTTTGGATTGTACGCATAATTGTATGGAAAATTTTACACTTTTTTCCCCTTTACGTTGGTCTACTTACTTTGATTTGGAACTTTGAAATTTCATCCTTTTTTGCAGTGAAAAGTATTGATAATTCAACAAGGAAATAATTATACTATGGTAATTTAATTGAAATTCATCGTAATTTGGCCCATGGCAAACAGCAGTGTGGTAATTGAAGTTGAAGAAGGAGGGAAATTCCCATTCACCTCTGAATACTTTCCAGAAACCTCGTTCCCTTTCGCTTTCTAGACGAGGGAGGGAACTTGGTAATGGTATCAAACCTTCATGTGTAATTACAAAAATTAAATTTATAAATAAATAAGAAATCATCAGTTTATCAGGCTTTAATTGATAATTTATTCACAAGATTCCCTATCAAAGGCGTGGTAGATGAAGTTTCTGTTCTACATGGGTCGACATTACCAACTGACATGTTCAATATGGAAAAGATGTATGGTGATAGAGAGATACTTCTTGCTGAGTATTTCAAAACTGACCGAGAAAAATCGTTATCAGACTTAAGTCTAACAACTAGATTGTCGATGAGAAGTTGCAGCAGAAATCGGGTAGAAGTATTATCAATTTCCACGACAGAGTGCGAACGGGGATTTCCCCAGTCTTGGGAAGTAACGTAACGCAAGTAACGCGTTACTTTTTAAGTAACGTTTCCTAGTAACGCGTTACATTTTTTCAAAGTAACTGTAACGGTAACGCGTTACAAATTTTTAAGTAACGTACCTAGTTTGCGTTACTTTTTTCGCGTTACATTTCGGATGAGTAACTACAATATATGTATATTTTTTTTCGGAAACAAATGTTTCTTTCCTGTAAGTGAATTTCCCAGAATGGAGCAATGGAGCATGAAAGATGTAGGTGACCAACAGTCAGTCACCAGCACACAAAGAAACAGATAAGATCATAGTGCAACTTGCTGTATTTGGAAGATGTGGATAGCCTCAGTCAAATCACGTGTACTGATTGCAAGCACCTGGAACATTTTTTTCGTAGATTTTGACAGCCCATATCAATACATTCAGTGAGTGAAATACGAGTGCAATGGTACCGGTTGTCTATTTTACTTTGATTGGTGTTGTTTTTATAAAAATGGAGAACGAAAATATTTTATCGTTCGAACATTTGGAAGAATACTTTTTCTTAAAAGCTGAAGATGATGGTGGAAGGATTTAAAAGTAAAGTGGTGCCCCGGTGGGAAATATTTATCAACAACTAGGGTGCCATAATTAACTATATACAGTAAGGGGTTAATACGAATAAACTGTGTTCTAATGAGCAGGCTACTTCATTACTAGAAAATAGTTTGTTGATGGTATGTAATATTGGAATTCTTTCAGATCAGTTTGCGTATCTTAGAGTCCCGTTGTTTATAGTGTTTGCAACACTAGCTTTAAAAAGCATGTATCGATTTTAGTTACTGGCAAGTTTTGATTCGCTCCCAGTTCAAGTGTTCTCATTTTATTAGTTGTAGTGTAATGTTTCTCTATATTCTGTATTTTTAATTTTACCTAACAACATTGTTATTATTATATACCGTAATTAGTTTAGTAGAATAATAATAAGCAACCATTTTTTCTAATGCATAGTTATGGGCTCGAGTCAAGCTAAAACTCGACTCGAATTCAAGTCGAGTTTCGAATCGAGTCAAAGGTAATATTCTCCAGTCGAGTTCCGAGCCGATTCACTGTTTTTGGCGTCGAGTTTGATAAATGGCTCGCTCGTTTTAACTCGTTTTGAAATCATGGCCTGTTTAAACTGGAAAGCGAAAGCCATGAGAAACGTAAGCTAAGCAGTAATATGGAATACTTTGAGTGTTGCTCACGAGAGGGCACACTGGTCGCATCTCGTCTTGTCTCGATAGCGAGAATCCAAGAGATTTTTTAATAAAAAAGGTCAGCTCGGCTCGGCTGAACTGAGTCGATGGCTCGAGCCGGCTTGCTTGGAGTGAACCATCTGCTCGGTTCGGCTCAACTGAGCCGAGGGCTCTAGCCGACTCGGTTGGGTGAGCTGTTGGCTCCGTGGCTCGGCTCACTTCTTGGTTCGGGTCGATAGTGAATGAGCTGTGAGCCGAGCTGCTCGAGTCGTTGACAATTCTAAACCCGGGCCGAGCAGTTTTGAAGATATTTGGCCAGTGTCCTATAACTTTCAACAATGTTTGGCTCGATTCGAATACTCAACTTAGACCTTCAACCCAAATTCAGAAGCTCGTGAACAATGTCCTTGATTCCTAGGTTGGCAATCAACTACTTTCTTCTAGTATTTAAATACAAACTGCCTATCTTTCATGTTTATACACACTTTTATTATTATTATTATTATTATTATTATTATTATTATTATTATTATTATTATTATTATTATTATTATTATTATTATTATTATTATTATTATTATTATTATTAATGATACTACTACTACTACTACTACTACTACTACTACTACTACTACTAATAATAATAATAATAATAATAATACAAGTAGTAGTAGTAGTATCATTGGTAATAATTATATTGCCTATGTTAAATACTTGACGAGAGTACTGGAAGTACACAGCGGATTTGGCTCGATTCGACTCGAAATTCGACCCGAATTCGAGTCGACTTGGAGGAAAGTTTTCGAACCGAGTTCTCGGATGGAGCTCAAAGATGTCTGTTTCTACTCGAATCGAGTTTCAAAGAAAACTCGCTCGAACTCACTCGTGCCCATCCCTATAAGTAATGCAGTATGGCATTTTAGTCAATGTTACATTATATGAAAATGTTCATATAGCTGTCAAGTAAAAATTTGTCCTTGCATTTACACAAAGCGATTCAGAACGTAGAATAATAATAATAATAATAATAATAATAATAATAATAATAATAATAATAATAATAATAATAATAATAATAATAATAATAATAATAATAATAATAAAAGCGGTAGTAATAGTAATACGGATAGTTGAAGTAATAAGATTTTTTGACATATTCAAAGTTTCGGACCTAAAAGTAACGCGTTACTAACGCGTTACTTTCGAAGTAAAGTAACAGTTACTTTTTGGGGGGCAAGTAACGCTTTACATTTTAAGAGAAAGTAAAGTAACTTGTAACGCGTTACATTTTTCCAAGTAACTTACCCAACACTGGATTTCCCCTTATGGATTTACAGATGACTGATATTAGAAATAGATTAACTACTCAAACATTGTCTAACTTGTTGCTCATCAATGTTAATTGCCCACTGCTAGACAAGCTCAAAGTAGACGAGCTAGTTATTTCTTGGCTGAAGGATGAACATCATTCCATTGCGGATGATTTACCGCCAAAAAGTTACGAACAGGAAATAAATCCGATTTCAGATTTGTTTTAAGGTGGAAAATTACGAGTTACTGAAAATGTATACTTGTATTACTAATGGCTTATTTGTGTTATTCAACTTTGTACCTACTTTTTAGTAACTCTCTTCTCTGCTTTAGGTAAACTACTTTTGAATAAATATTCATAATAATCGCAATTATGCATATTTGTAACTTAAATTTAACGTGGTGTTTTAGTTATTACACAAATTACAATTATGAACATACTTTATGGAGATGCTCTCACATAGGGTACCCGAGCACCTTTATACCCTATGAACAACTGATTTTTCAAGTCTTTTGTGAGAAAAATACTGTGAACTGAGAAACCATAACCTTTTCCACATTGTACAGGGATATTTTCCTGCGAGTAGAAGTTTCTTGTGGAATGCGTTCAGAAATTAACACTTGCAAGAATACTCTCTTAGTACAAGTATATTTTAGGCACACATTAATTTCCCCCCACCTGAAACTATTTCAATTTCCTCACTGACAAACACTTTACCATTTTATATCGTAAAGGTCAGATCCACTGTTATTGTAACAGAGTGGTGCTTGAGCGATTGACTAAAAATTCAAACTCCGATTAGTGACAATTTCACAGTCTTGTTTTATTACAAGTGTAAACTCTTTAGTCAGTTCAGAAGAGGCCGTGGATCGTGTTCAGAGTTAATGACGATGGATTTTGGTGAGTCAGAGTAGGTCAAAGTGGATGAGAGTGGTTCATGATGGGTGGTGGGTCATGGTGGGTCACAGTGGGTCACGGTGG
Source organism: Thermobia domestica (assembly GCF_964235325.1). Taxonomy (NCBI): domain Eukaryota; kingdom Metazoa; phylum Arthropoda; class Insecta; order Zygentoma; family Lepismatidae; genus Thermobia; species Thermobia domestica. The sequence goes on along the minus strand of NC_137464.1, from coordinate 231,916,175 downwards.
GTGGTGGGTCATGGTGGGTCACAGTGGGTCACGGTGGGTGGTGAGTCAGTGGGTCGTGGGTCAAGTTTTCATTGACCCACGCCAACGTGAGTCGGGAACTGCTACCAGCTGGTAAATGAAACTGTGTACTGTCAGAAGTTAAGCTGTGTTCAAGATAAACTCAAAACTCTAGAGCCAGCACTTGTGAATCGAAAAGGAGTCCTCCTGTTACAGGACAACGCTAAGTCCCACGTGCTTAGGATTACCCGGGACAGCATTCTACGCCTTCGATGGGAAACTATTGCATCCTCCATACTCCCCGGACATTGTGCCGTCAGATTATCAGCTGTTCCATTCCTTGGACAATCACCTGAGAGGATGCCAGTTCAAATCCCTAGTAGAGGTGCAAAATGCACTTGATAATTTCTTCGGTTCACGACCCACCAAGTTCTACTGCGATGGAATACATGGCCTTCCAGAACGTTGGCAGAAGGCCGTTGATGCTGATGATGACTATTTTTGATCTCTCAGATACGTCTTAGCTGACGTATCGCTGTTCGAAGATGGTGGGCGAAAAAGCGATAGAACTTTCTTGGTTACTTTTATAGCATCAGAGTCATATCTGTAGCTTTGATATGTTAAAAAAAATAAATAAAAATAAAACTATTCCTTGATGTGGCCTCTAAAAATTATTATACTCCACTATGCAATAATGAGTATTGTTGTAATGTCATACTATACAGAAGTAAACGAAATGTAGATATTGGTGATTAAATTACATCCAACGAAAAAGAAATTGAGATGGACTATACATCTGTTTGATTAGTTTTTACTCCTATTCCAAACTGTAACTTATCCTTCCAGCGAAACTGAAGCAGCTATAATGGATATCAACTATACTGAACGCGTATTTTGGAGAGCATATCTAGTCCAAAACTCAATTTATTATAACTTATGGTATTTAAGCCACCCAGTGTTGGATAAGTTACTTGTAAAAATGTAACGCGTTACAAGTTACTTTACTTTCTATTAAAATGTAACGCGTTAGTAACGCGTTACTTGCCCCATAAAAGTAACTGTTACTTTACTTCGAAAGTAACGCGTTACTAACGCGTTACTTTTAGGTCCGAAACTTTAACAATGTAAAAAAAAATATGACTTCAATTTTTCGTACTACTATTACTACCGCTATTATTATTTTTATTATTATTATTATTATTATAATTATTATTTTATTATTATTATTATTATGGTTATTATTATTATTATTGCACGTTCTAAATCGCTTTATGTAAATGCAAGGACAAATTTTTACTTGATATATGAACATTTCAATATAATTTAATATTGATAAATTGCCATACTGCGTTACTCGTAGGGATGGACACGTGCGAGTTTTCTTTGAAACTCGATTCGACTAGAAACAGACATCTTTGAGCTCGAACCGAGAACTAGGCTCGAAAATTTCCTCCAACTTGACTCGAATTGGGGTCGAGTTTCGAGTCGACTCGAGCCAAATCCGGTGTGTAGTTTCGAGTACATCTTCAAGTATATTACATAGACAGTATAATTATTATCTATGACACTACTACTACTACAACTTATAGTATTATTATTATTATTATTTTAAATAATTAATTAATTAATTATAAAAACACTGTATATAAAAATGAAAGATGGACGGTTCGTATTTGAATACTAAAAAACTAGTTATTACCAACCTCGGTAGTCGTGAAGTCTAGGAGTCAAGGACATTGTTCACGAGCTTCTGAATTTTGGTTGATGGTCTAGGTTGAGTATTCGGGCTCGAGCCAAACACTGTTAAATGTTATAGGGCACTGGTCAAATATCTTCAAAACTGCTCGGCCCGAGTTTAGAATTGTCAACGACTCGAACAACTCGGCTCACAGCTCATTCACTATCGACCCGAACCAAGAAGTGAGCCGAGCCAACAGCTCACCCAACCGACTCTGCTAGATCCCTAGCCGATGGTTAACCTCAAGTGAGCCGGCTCGAGCCATCTTCTCAGTTGAGTCGAGCCGAGCTTGTTATAAAAAAAAAGCTCTTGTGGTCTCGCTATCGAGACGAGACGAGATGCGAGCAGTGTCCCTTCTCGTGAGCAACACTAAAAGTATTCCATATTACTGTCTAGCTTACATTTCTCATGGCTTTCGTTTTACAGTGTAATCAGGCCATGATTTCAAGACGATTTAAAACGAACGAGCCATTTATCAAACTCGACTGGACTCTAAACTCGACTGGAAAAACTGAATCGACTCGGAACTCGACTCGAGGATATTACCCTTGATTTGACTCGAAACTCGACTTGACTCGACTCGACTTGAAACTGATCTGAAAGAACTCCAATATTCCAAAATATTTTCTAGTAATAAAGTATGACTGCTCATCAGAATACAGTTTATTCATATTAACCCCTGACTGTAAATCGTTAATTATGGCACCCTAGTTGTTGATAAATATTTTCCGCCGGGGCACTTCAGACACTTTACTTTTAAATTCTGTCCACCATCATCCTCAGCTCTTAAGAAAAAGTATTCTTTCAAATGTTCGAACAGTAAAATATTTTCGTTCTCCATTTTTATAAAAACAACACCAATCAAAGTAAAATAGACTACCAGTATCATTGCACTCCTATTTCACTCACTGAATGTATTAATTTGGAGCTGTCAAAATCTACGACAAAATCTTCCAGGTGCTTGCAATCAGTACACGTGATTTGACTGAGGCTGTCATCTTCAAAAAACAGCAAGTGGCACTACGAACTTATCTGTTCTCTGTGTATCTGTGACTGTCGGTCACTGACATACGTAGTTCATGCTCGAGTGTTTCATTCTGAGAAATTCACTTACAGGAAAGAAACATTTGTTTCCGAAAAAAATATACATATATTGTAGTTACTCATCCGAAATGTAACGCGGAAAAAGTAACGCAAACTATGTACGTTACTTAAAAATTTGTAACGCGTTACCGTTACAGTTACTTTGGAAAAGATGTAACGCGTTACTAGGAAACGTTACTTAAAAAGTAACGCGTTACAAGTAACGCGTTACTTGCGTTACTTTACTTCCCAACACTGAAGCCACCTGATAGCTGCAGTAAAGAATGTCCAATCATTTTTAGTTCTGAATAACCAGCTCTTAGCCCGAAGTGGTGAAAGAAAGAAAATTTTGACGTAATTCCGAATTCAGCTTAATATAGTTATAAATATATATTTATTTATTGTGTTAAAAAGTACTTTGAACAATAATCGGTTTTGAAGCAGTATTTTTTTATGTCGTCCTTAGTTCTTAGGTCCTTCGCACACTACGACATTTCGTGTGTTGAAGACGCGCGACAGTTTTTTCTGTCACAGGGTAATGAATTCCCATTTGTTACAATGGATATGATGCGGGCCCTTCGCACACTACGTGACAAGCGCAACACTGTGGCAGACTTGTCGCGGGAATGTGCCACCTGACACAAGCTAAGACTTTCGCATACTACGACGCGACTTAGTGCGTCGAAGACGCTCGACAGCACCACAATTTATCTTTTCAGCAACCAGATACTCATTCTGAAAGATGAGCTCAATAAAAGCTTTCGATACAGACGCTTTCATTGTAAAAATCCAGGCACAGCGTAGTATACGGAACTCCAGCAATGATTCCTGTAGAAACAGAATTGAAAAGGTGTGTTGTGCATTCTATAGTGGATTCATGGATATGCCATCGAAAGAGAAGAATCGTATCGGAAAATACACTGATGTTGTCATCTTGTTGTTTCTTACGTTTCCCAAAATTCGGTAAGATTTAAAAATACTTGATGGAGCTGTTTGGTGGAAATTGCAACATAAAACTAGGATGTTTATCCCTTCACTTTACTAATTCAAATTAGACTCTAAAATATAGCACAAATGACCAGATATTCTCAAATATATTTTACACGTTTACAAACTACGATCTCCCAGGCCAATATGTAATTTTATAATTTCGTTATTTTTTTATATGTTCTGTGTATTTAATATGTATACTGTACGAAAATATGAAAAATAATGTTTTATAAGCACTTAGGCATAACGCTGATACCTCGTGGCACTCCATAATGAAATTCATAAGCAGAGGCCATGAGGCATGAATACCTCATGTAGACAGTGGCGGATTTGGCAATATACTGACTAGGCCCCGAATTTAGTCCATGGCTTAAGGGGGACCGTCAACTCCAGGCTACATATGTATTACTTATGGATGTGCTTGCATTTTGTTGTTAAAGAATATAACAGATTATTTAGTATTACAATTTAAAAATTGCATACAAACTATGTAGAATGGATTGTCCCCTTGTTCTAGCTAAAAAAGTGTCACATTTCCGCGACACGTGAAATAAGATCTAGCGTCTGTCGCGTCCTGGGTGTGTGTCGAATATCAGCGACGCTTCAACACAGTCTGTCGCGCGTCTTCGACACACGAAGTGTCGTAGTGTGCGAAGGGCTATAATCCATGATTAACAGCGTGTATTGTTTTCGCATAACACGAAAACCAAATTTAAACCGTTCCAAGTACTTTCCAAAAGTGTTGTGTGAAAAGATACGTTATAGCACAACAAATCATTAAAAAATAATACCTACATGTTTGGGAACTTTACTCGAGAGGCAGTGACAGCCTTTACATGGGTGAACCGTCGAGGGCCTGCATATGAAAGGGCACCATATTTCTGAGTAATAAGTCCGATTTTTAAAAGCATTTATGGGCAACAGATCGTACGGCCATTTAACAAATTTCTGAAGCGTAGAAAATCCCGAATAGTCAAACCGATTACAATTCTGTAAGTAGCCCACCTGGAAAACACCAACATATCCACCATGAATAAAAGTATTCCCATTATTCCCTCCATCTAAATGTTCAGTGTTAGTTATTTCCGTCGGCCTTCAATTCATCCTACAGTATTCCTGTAGGTAAGAACCTATCAGGGAGGTGCTCTGTGACGTAATCAATACATACTTCGAGAAAGCTTTGCAGTTTAGTCAGAGCATTCAGCTGTCAGGAGAATCTGGTATGAGATTAAACAGAAAGTGTTACCAACCAAATGGGGGAATTGCGTCAAAATAATCTCAAACTTTATTTATTAAGCAAACACTGCTCAGTGAATACTTTCTTGTGTTTCTTATGTCAAAGGGGAATACTGTGGTTTAGTGGTAGAGCGCTTACGTCCTTCGCATGGGGTTCTGGTTCGATTTCTGGCTAAGTAAGATTGTGGTAGACAACATCGTGTCCGTGAGTTTTCTCGGGATACTCCCGTTTCCTCCCTCATTCTCATTCCACTGGCTCTTTCGTCAACATTCACTTGCCTTAATCATCTGCCTTCCTTAGCCTTAAGCGCATATTTGTGGGACGTTGAACTCAAAGATTTCATTCCATTTCTATTTTCTTGAGTCATATTATTGGCAAATTTTGTGCATTATTTTCTCTACTTTCACAACCTGCAACCTACTTTCACAACCTGAACTCGGAGTCTTCTGACTGTGGTTCTTTTTCATCCTTCTCCAGCCTAACGTTCGAATATGCGGTTTTTCATCTGCTGTCATCGCTATCAGCAGGTTTTCGTGATGAGCGTAGTATCCGTTTGTTTGTAGAACAGAATGAACTACAGAGATTTTGTAGATTTTCTGGCAGAAAACGTGATAGCTTAACTATGCTAAATAGATGCATGGCGCTCATTTCGCACGAAGGATTTCGCCGTATTAAAAACCAGACGGGAGCGTACATTTTAACAATGTACTGGCAAAGTAGATATAAACTTGAACTAGGTTTATCACTACTGATGTAGTGGCGAAGCATCCTACAGGCCAATGTAAGCCCTCGTGAATGTGATAATGGTCCTGGGTTTTTGTTTGCTAGATCGGTAGTACACATTCCTATAGCAACAGTCTTACAAATTTCAAAGAAATAATTCTGGTCGCTGCTAAAAAACCATCTGTTTTTTTTTCATTTCAGACACCCATTCAACGGGAATGGGTGTAAAGGAGACGATCAGTGAACGTTCACAATCCTTTAATTTCTTTCCGATGGGGCCGGAAAAAGCGTTGGGTCCGGTCGTCCCACCATCCAGTTCGGTAACCAGGTGTCGAAATGGCAACTCGTTGGTATGAAGAAGACAAATGAGATGCTGCAATTCCTTTCCTAGAGATCTTTGTATCTGACTTATCACGCCGTTATTCCATCCTGTGTTCGTGGTTCACCATCGCTGCCGACTGCCTCAAGACTTGACACATCGTACTGGTTCTTCTCTAAAAGCTCCAATATAGAGTCGGCAATACCCTTCCCAGTGCCTGACTTAGGTGTGGCATGGCCCAAGTATTCTGAACCGGGCTCCGATAGAACTGTAATATGCTTTTCTGTAACCTCTCGTCTTTGTAGTTTGCCATTAATTTTTTCTTGCAGTAGAGTTGCATCATTTTTTCCGTCGAAGTAGATACTTGTAATCGCCCAGCCTAGTTAAGCTTTTTCTTTCTGGATCTTCTCGCCCAGATTATCTTTTCCTCTTCGTAACTTAGATCTGTCAACAACAGGATTTTTGTCCTCTGTCGTTATGAGTCTCGCGTCCTGAAGTACGGCAGTAGCGATCAAAACAACCTGTCTGTCTGAAGCTCTAGTTTTGAACGCTGCATCCACCGTATTTTGAAGACAGATGCGCTTTAGGCTATGTTTCCTTCTTGGTCGCACCTCGAAGACAGATCCCGACGTACTTCCCCGATTCAACAGCTTCGCTGCATTCCCCTGACGACTCTAGTATCTTTGACCTGTGCCTATGCCTATGCCTAATCCCACTAGTTGATGGACTTGCTTCAACACTTCCAGCGTCTTCCTAGGTTGTCTGCCCCTTAAATCTGCTCACTTTACGGGAAAACATCTTTGACAGAGATTTGCTTGTTCGGACGTTAATATCACCAACGCTCATTTTCCGTTATGTTCTCTGGTCCAAAAGAAACTTGAATTGTTGTGCACGAAATGTTGCTTCTTGTCCTTGTCGACTGAAATGTTTTTCCTTGGTGCAACACTTATTATAAAATGTTTTCAGCATGTCAAAAACTCTCTTTTCTGAAACCACAGGAATGCTTGCTTTACGCCAAATATGTACAACTCTTTGTCCAACTAATTTACAAATGTCAGTCAGGGTAATTTAGTTACACTTTCGTCACCACTTAAACCACTTCGAAACCAATGATAATGTCGCATAGCGTCAGCGTGTAACTGCACTTCACTCATTTCTCTTGGAATGCCAAATAAGCCTCGTTTCACATTTTGCCGCTTTGGTCTGCTATGAGGCATTTTCTTCATCTTGCTTTCCATTGCTTCCGAACTTGGAAACCAAAGTATACAAAATGACTCTGAATCGTATCGCACTAAGAAGACTGTAACTTTAGGTACAATACACAAACTCTCTGTCTGAAGAGAAACAGTACCGAACTAAAACCATTAAAGCTTAAGCTGCAATAAACTGGCCTGTGGGATTGGTTGGCCGAAGTACGCAATATTTATACTACCGCCGAACTTCGACCGAGAATATTCTAGAAACGTCGGCGTAGGTTCTGGAACCAACGAGGCGAGCGGGAGGTGAGTGAATCTTCTGGACGGAGCCGAACGTTGTGACGAAGCTCGAAGAGCGTGGCCAAAGTAAGCAACCAGGAAGTTATGTAGCCTGCCGCTAGATGGCATTTGCTGTCGGTGTACATATTTTTTTTTTTAATAACAAGCGAAGAGTTGCCAAAAACAAATCGTGTTATATCAAGAGCTATGCCTATAATTATCGTTAACGTTGCATTCCAAACAAAATCTGGACATTAATTCCAACAACTGAGCCAATATGGCTGTACTTTGACTCATAAATATTTTAAAATTATTTACTGGCATTGCTACAAGTTTATTTTAATAAAATAATTGTATTATAGCAATCAGGTAACTCTAAAAACGACCACAAGTAGGTTTTCTGTCATTGGTGTTGTGCGTGTTGCCTAACGAAACACTTGAAAACTTCAAGTCCGTTGGGGCAGGGTAAGGGGTTGTCCAAAGAAAAAAAAATCAGTAAGGTCGGTGCCACTAATGGCACCTTTTCCGCACTAGCCGTCATCGAATTTCCAACAAAAGTGCAAAACTCTCCACCCTAACGGACAGTCACTGATCTTGTTAAGCTGTCCAAAGACTTACTGTTGACTTGCGTTTCAGATGAATTTGACTGAATTGCTTTCCCTCAATCTTCTTCATCGCAGCAAGTCCAACTTGTAATGCCTTATCACAATTTCTTCTCCCAACAATATTGTAATAAAGATCTTTATCCAAAAACTTAATTTTTCACTTTTGAGAAGGTTTGTGGAATTTCCCTTTTTTCCCCTTTTGAGAAAGTGTAAATTTTCTCAATTTTTACACAATAGGAACAACTATTGAAATATTCTTTTAACGAGATCTAGTTTATATCTCTGCTGTGTTTACAACCTTTATTATAGTCGGTTAAAGTAAATACCATGGTTTCCAAAAAACAATTTTGGCGTTGGATATAGGTTATCGATATGGTGACCATAGCGACCAAACCCGACACAGGATTTTTTGAACTTTCTCTGAGTTGCTGAATAGAGTATCATAATCATTTTAGAAAAGATTTCAACTTTTTTTTTTTTTTTAAAGTTGCCTTCTCTTGGTCTGTTGAAGTAATTTGAATGATGTGCTATTACTTTTGATTGTTGTAATCCTGTATCTGATTTTTGTCCACTTTCCTCATTCAACTTATGATAAAATACTTGAATGAATATTCCAGTTTTTTGGGGGATTTCTCTTGCGCTGCCCCTCCACTTACATCCAATTGTGTAGTAATGGAATCTACGACTAAAAATAATGGACATTCTCTTTTCCAGACTTCGTTCCGACATCTCGAGTTGTGGCTGTTTTTGCATTTTACGAAAAAAAATTCAGGTGGCATAGCACCAAAAGGAAGCATTTCTACACCCTGGTTGGTCTATAAACCTTTCCCCTTATCTCAGTGTTAGGAATCACCTCCCAGCTTTTGTTATCAATTACAACCTATATATACGCTTATCCTGAAAGGATTTAAGACTGAGTACTTGAGCCTCCGTGATAAAATTATGCGTACTTTCCCCAGGGTGCGCCACTGTCAATTTTAATAGGCCACAGAGGCCTATGCTGTACTAATATACATTTAATAAAGATTTGCAAAAGTCCTTCCCCATTCTGTTTAGCATTTTGGGGATAATATTTTTAGTATGGAAAATGCTGGACTGCGGTGGCTCACTTCTGGTGGGTGTTGTCCCTGGTTCGATCCCAGTTCTCGCCAAGTGAAATTTGTGGTTGACTAACACCGTGTACGTGGGTTTTCTCATTTTTCTCCCACTTCCTTCATTTCACCATCATCATCATTATCTATCTCATTATAACGGTCTCTCTGAGTCTCGATGCATAACGTCGGACGTTAATCTAGAAAAAAGAAAGAAAAGAAAATTTAATTAATTTGTACTGGTTGGTGTCAGAGTGTTGTGTGGACAATAGAAAGCAAAATAGAAGTTCGTTTAATTTATAAAATTTTGAACTTATTTGTTGTAATAATTTAACAATTGTTACCATGCCTACACACATGATTAAATTAATTATAGAATAAATAGAAGATGGACGTAAGGTGAGTTGATAATTTCTTATTTTAATGTTTTGGTTAATTCATTTGTAAAATTTACCATAGTGTTCAGATTCTTGTAGGAATATACCTTAAATACGCGCGTAATTTTCACCCTCGCATAATTTTCGCATCCCAATTTTGAAGGTCATTTTCTGTATACGTATTTTATTTTCCTCGCGTAATTTGAGCAGGGGAAACTTTTTGTGAAACAGCATTTTTCCAGGAATCAATTACGGTAGCTAATGAACAATTGTCAACGCAGCAAAGCCATTGTTGTATGGTAAGAAACCACACGACTTCTTAATCAATTTTTTAATGTTATTTTTCTACAAATTTAGAATTAGTCGTTTGTTGTCAATTCTTGCTACAAAGAAAATGTGTACCGGTATTTTCGTGTTATTTTGACTGGGGACAAAATTAGATGATGTTCACTGATGTGGCTAATTTTTTCCCCGCATAATTTACGCACCCTTGCTTCAAAACAACTTTTTTCGTCTAAAAAAGTGCGAAAATTACGCGAGTAAATACGGTATATACTTTGGAATAAAATGTGCACATTGAATGTACTGATCGCTTTGTTTCAAAGTATTAATATGTAATGTCTTGTGCAATGTTGACCCATGATAAAGGGCGAATCCTGTCAATGTTCTCTGTCATATATATCTCGTATTACGGTGTCATGATATGGAAAAAAAATAGTTATTAAGAATATCGCGAGGGCAGTACATTTATTTGATACGATAACATGCTAGGTAGTAGCTACTTGTATTTAACATTGTTAACATACCTTCTTGCAGCGGCGTAGCGAGCATTACAAGATGGGGGGTGGGGGTGAAACTTAAAACTGCCAAGTCTTGATAAAAAAAAAATATTGCCAAGTGTTTCGAAAATCTTAATCTCACTTTTACTACCAACCCTGTGGAAAACTATTACAGCAACCTTACTTTCATATTCGTCCCATTCTATGCCCCGTCTGAGATACGAATACGAACAGCCACTGTTCCGCTATCGAGTCTAATTTTACACCTCAACTCAGGATCATTATCATCACCCACAATGGCAGGCACGTAGAAAGGATTTCGTGAAGGGGGGGGGGGAAGTCCGTGACATGAAATACTGTGGTCACCACACGAGAGGCTCGACCATTCTAAACTATTTTACTGGAACATATATTGGTTCTTTTAGCCAGGATTTCGTAACGGGGGGGGGGGGGAGGCGTGACATGAAATTCTGAAGGCCCAGGAGCTCGATCAATCTAAACTACTTTACTATCAACATATATTGGTTTGTGATGACAATAAAATGAGGATATGTTGGTAAATATTTTAATAACAAACTATGAAGAAATCTCGATTGAAAGAATAAAAAAACTACTGAAAAACATTTTACAATATTTAAGTTGTTCCTCTTTTCATTCAAATATAGCAATTTTCCTTTCATTATGACCTCAATTATTATGAAAAGTACATACTCAACAATGTCTTGTACAATATCTGCGTTCCTTTCTGTGTTAAATCAAATGTTAACAGAACTTTCTTTCCACATATTTTTTTAAAATTATTATTATTCCATCAACTACTGGCTGTTCCAAATGACAGGTTAATAAAGGAGCAGTAGAAAATTGTTTTTGAAATAACATGTTTAATACTGCAAGGATGCGATGACGAAAAATTATGATAAAAATGTCCACGCTGTTACACAACGGCACTATGCTTTCGGATGCTTGAAAGCTCCCTGACTAGCAGCAAAAATTCCCAGAATTCCGTAACTTTTCAAGAAATTTCAAATTCCCTGACTCTTCCAGGATATACCGCTCACCTCGCCACCATGTATTTCAAATAATACAAATCTCCTCATAAAAAAGAGTAACCACAAGCTTCCTTATTTTTTTTTTTTTAATTTTTAACGCTGATCTTCTCTTTTCTCATTTCATTTTGTTTCATCCTTCCTTATTTTTTTTTTCATTTCCGATCTCGAAGGGGAGGGGAGTCCGGACCCCCCCCCTTGGTTACGTGTCTAACGATGCACAACTGATAATATGACAACTTATGGCTGTATTAGGTAATCCCCGCCAGCCAATCCTCACGAGAACCTCTAATGCTACAATATGTTGTAGAAATGCATTAAAAAAACGTAGAATAAGATAGGCTGTATTTACTGCTTGTGATGTAGGGATCTAATTTACATAAGCATTCAATTGAGGGTTTCAGTGAGAGATCAGGCTAACCTGCACACAAATACCTCCTTAGCTCATCTACTTCATATTTTAAGGACATTTGGTAAAACGCCGGAGCTTGTTGAGTAGGGTGCGGAACAAGGTTCTGACAGAGAAGAGGGAGAAAACCTGAGAGAATGTTTTTGTAGAATGATTTTCTACCAAAATTAATAATGTACGTGGTTAGAGAAGAGGAAAATGTACTATAATACATATTTTAATGTATGAGAGTTTATTCTACATTAAATTCATTATTTATTATCGAATTGAAATAGTGAAATTTATGATGAAAAGCAGAGCGCGCGCGGGAAAAAATCAGTATTACTACTTCTGGATAGGTCCCTGTGTGGCGTTTTACGGTATTAATATATTATTAGAAGATTTCCGGCTATCTGAATTATAAAATGTTGATAGGTAAATTATGTTTAAAAAGATCACAATATTTTCAAAATTTTAAATGCTGGTAATTCTTTCACGTCAGGAAAATAAATTTCCTCTTTCTCCGAAATCATTGCATTAAGTGAGAACAGGGGCGAAGTTAATCTGAAACAAACGACAAATGTGTTGATTAATTTTGTTAGAAATAGTTATTGTATAGTAACCAATAATCTACAAATATCGTTTCATTTCACAAATTATACAACATGGCATTCAGAGTTCACGAACAAGTCTTTGTACGGCAACTGTTTTTGACTTCAAAGTTGTTGTCACATATTTGATGACAGAGAAATTCTGTGAGGGAGAAAAACAAATAAGACATCTTATTTTGAGATATTTCCATAATCCCCATGAAAGCATTTGCTCGAGGGGCGGTTGTCCCGGGCGCTGATAGCAAGAGGACGCCGAATAAGAAAGGAAAAGTGTTGGAAATGAGTAAACGACGCATCGCTCAGAAAAAGCGTGGGCGCCCTATTGAACCAATAATATTTCTGTTTGCAAAGAAATGGTTTTGTTAAAACTTTTGTTCTCGTTTCGCTCGCAACCCAAACGTCTCAATAAGAGTCATAATAACTTTTTACTTATTATTTAAAGAAAGTTATTATAAGTGATTTTTAATTACGATGTGGTATACAAGGCGCTGAGTGAAAATCAGAAACGGCGAAAATCTTAAATACGTGTTCGGCGTTTTGATGGTGATGAGTTTGCTTACTTGATCACGCTTTTGTTCCCAATCGGAGAAATCACAACGGCGAGAATGAAGAAAGTATAAAAATGAGAGGAGTGAAGAGACACATACGAGCTGCTGTTTGCGCGGGAATGTTAACCCCAGTTTTATGTTGTGGGGTCTCACAGACCCCAAGGGATCATACGGCTCGATTATTTCCTTATTTTGATAGTTAAAACATAGTACGTTTCTGACATCTTCAGAAATTCAATTTTAGAGTATATTTTATGACTATAACAAATTTTCTTTCGCCTAAGCCATAATTATCTGACTTATTTATAAACAACCCTCCTTTTTTGTCGTGGGGTCTGTGTGACCCCAACTGTTAGTCGGTTTGCTAATAGTTATGAAGACATTTTAAAATATATTACTGAGACTTTCTGACAATTAACCTAGTGTAAAATGATTTCAAAATAGTTCGTACCTTTTTGTTAATGGCAGTGGCGGATCTAGCCAGGGCTGGGTGGTCCAGGCCTCTTCAAATTTTTGAACGTCAAAAACAATTGAAGCTACTATTTATATATATATTTCAAATTAAAATGGTTTGCGAAAACTCATGATATACCTACCATAGACTTGAATCTGTTTCCCCCTCCCAATTTTACCCCCTAGATCCGTCAGTGGTTGATGGTGCTAAGGAACTGTCTGTTTCAAGGGGGAAAGTACTAGGAAAAGACAGTTTATAAATTTATGATTTTAACTTTTCTTTTACTCTAATAATCACAGAATGTTTCCAAATAAAGCTGATGGGAGAACGTTTGTTTTCTTTCAACGTATTTATGTTTGTTAGTTTACCACCAAATCGACCATGTGGCCGTACCGCAGTTAGGCAAGCGAGATATCTTCATCGGTAAATCCAAGGTATATTCATTTGTAGGTAGCACAGTTCTACCCTCTACATTATCACTGGAAAATTACGGAGTGAAGTAACTTTGACTCGCAAATTTATCATTGACAATCTAGAGGATGGGGCTGTGTTATCCACAAATGAATATACCTTGCATCCACTGGTGAATTATTTGATCGAATTAGGAATACGCGCATCCAGAATTTGATGCATGCAAAGTAAACAGAAAGTTTGGTCGGTATAACAGACCTTAGTTGATAGCAATTTCTTCCAATCTGAGAAGAAAAAGTTAAGAATTTCTTCATTTGCCAATGTGTCCGCTGTTTTCGTCTCTCCTTGTAAGCAATCATTGTAGTGTAGTGTTTGCCTAATTGGTTTTCCAAACAATTAGCTTTTCGGGTGAAATTATTTGTTCTTCTTTATTATGTCTGAACGTAGGAGACCTCGAACTGTTATAACAGATGAAAATATTAGGTCTGTACTGTGGAGGAGAATCTGGCTCAGAACTTTGTGATGAAACTTTCAAAACATTTGTTCAGAATTGAAAGGAACATTAGTATGGAAAATTAGTTTACAAGTGTTGAACTTGCTCAGTTCCTGCTAACTCAGAATCTCACTCTCGTTGGAACCATGAAGAAGAACAAACGTGAAATCCCGGACATTATGCAAACTAGTAAATCTCGTAGTCCATTGACATCTGTCTTCGGATTCAACGGAGACCTAACGATCTTAAGTTATGCACCTAAGAGAGCAAAGATATGATTTTACTCAGCACGCTGCATCATGATACCGCTGTATCTGACACAGGTAAGAAAAAGCCAGATATAACAAGACCAATGGGGCGGTGGATAAATTTGACCAAATGGTGAGAGAATTCACAGCAAAACTGCAAACAAGAAGGTGGCCATTAGCTGTGTTTTTCAATATGGTAGATGCTTCTGCGCTGAATACATCTATAATTTTCAAAATTCACAATCCAGATTTATGCAATAAACTCAATGCGAGGCGTAAAGTGTTAACCAGCCTTGTCGAGGACATGGTAAAGTCTCACATGGGGCGAAGGTTCAAGATGTCAGCACGGTTACCAAAATCAGTGACTGAAGCAATGAAACACTTTGGAATCTCCAAAACTGAAAGGACTTCAACAATTTCAGTGTCATCTGCAAACAGAGGAAAGCGTTGTCATCTTTGTGATAGGAAGAAGGACAGAAAAAGTAGACTAGTTTGTAAAAAATGCAACAAACATTTTTGTGCAGAGCATCAAACACTTATTTGTTGCAACATGTAAATAAGCGTGAAAAAAAACTTAGTTCTCTTGTAATAATGCGAAATAGGTTGAAATGTACCAAATGTGCAATTGTATTTGGAGCCTTAATAAGAATTAAATTGTAAAATAGAAGAGAATTTGGTTTTTTAAATAAATATTAAGCAAAATAATTAACTGTTAGGCTAGGTTAGGTTAGTGGTCATTGTAAATGGTAACAGTAAATTATTAGTCGTGAGTTTCAATATAGATACAATCTACGATATTAGGTTAGTTTAAGTTAGTTGTGATTGTAAATTGTAACAGTAAATTGTTAGTAGTCATTTTCAATATATATAGGTCTAAGATGGTCATTATAAATTGTAATATTAAATTGTTATTGGTAATTTTCCATATAGATACAGTCTACGATATTGGGGTCTGTGAGACCCCACGACAAAAGAATACGAAAAAATTTAGGACAAAAAATAGGGGTTAAAAATGAAGGTAAACAAGAGGAATAATAACATTTTCAAACTTGAAGCAGTTGTAGAATATTGGCTTAAAGGGGTCACACTCAGAAATTAACATAACGAATTTCGTCTTTTTCAAAGACTGATCACTACCAGAATATTTTAGAACTCCATTGACATAAGAAATACTTCCCATTTGAAGGAATTTGTTGGGATTATTTCTTCATCAACTACTTGTATCACCATGATTTTTTTTGGTGCATACGTGTCATTGTATGATATTTTTAGCTATCGACATACAAACAAACAAATACACACATTATGTATATCCTAATACTTGTCCCAAAAGCATTTACCACTATTCAAAAAGAAGCACTAGATCTATCATCCAGCTTCCCGAGCTCTATGAATTGTCAATCGAGGAACAACTAAACTCTGCCAGAATTCCTTCTCGTTGGAGTAGGCGACCGGACGACAAGTATGTCCCACTTCTGCTCTTGTAAATAACACTATTAAAATAATAATTAAATAAAAAACAGACACAAGAAAGTTATCAGGGCTGATATTAATTATCTCCCCCAATCCTGCACACCCATCTCCAGTGTTACTTAGTTCACAAAATATAGCAAGTGACAGCGAGCGAACGGGGTTAGAAGCTCTGCAGGGCCCTTTGTTTTCTACCTTTATTACAATTTAGACTAAAATAAGGTACTCGGTTCTTTTTAGCCATGAAATGAGTTCGGCGAGATACTAGATGCCAAGAAATAGTGAAATTTTCGTATACATTGCAAAATTTTCATGATTTTTTTGTCTCCCAAATGTATTTATGAGAAAAGAAGAGGAGGCAAAAGTACTAGATTTGTTGGTTAACGTACTAGAACATTAAAATATTATAAAAGGTACTAGATCTAGTACGAAAGTACTAGCGGTGGTTACATTAGTCATATATATAAGGACACTGTGTTCTCTCTGTTAGAGGCGTCGGAACAGAAACAATAGCAACCAGCAAAAAGAGATTTTGATATGGATTTCACAAGAATAGGCTTCGTCTCTTCCCTTATCCCTTTATTGATACAAACAATGCTCCTATCCTATGCTGGAAGCAGAATTGGTAGTTCTTCCGATTTCAATATTAGATCCAGCATAGTTTGGAAGCAGTGTTGGGTAAGTTACTTGTAAAAATGTAACGCGTTACAAGTTACTTTACTTTCTCTTAAAATGTAACGCGTTAGTAACGCGTTACTTGCCTCAAAAAAGTAACTGTTACTTTACTTCGAAAGTAACGCGTTACTAATGCATTACTTTTAGGTCCGAAACTTTTGAATATGTGAAAAAATCTTATTACTTCAGTTTTCCGTACTACTATTACTACAGCTATTATTATTATTATTATTATTATTATTATTATTATTATTATTATTATTATTATTATTATTATTATTATTATTATTATTATTATTGTTATTATTATTATTATTATTATTATTATTATTGTTATTATTATTATTATTATTATTATTATTATTATAACAACACTGTGTATAAACATGAAAGATAGGCGGTTTATATATGAATACTAAAAAAGTAGTTGATTGCCAACCTCGGTAGTCATGAAGTCTAGAAATCAACTACATTGTTCACGAGCTTCTGAATTTGGGTTGAGGGTCTAGGTTGAGTATTCGGGCTCGAGCCAAACATTGTTAAAAGTTATAGGGCACTGGCCAAATATCTTCAAAATTGCTCGGCCCGGGTTTAGAATTGTCAACAACTCGAGCAGATCGGCTCACAGCTCATTCACTATCGACCCAAGCCGAGAAGTGAGCTGAGCCAACAACTCATCCAACCGAGTCGGCTAGAGCCCTTTGCTCAGTTGAGTCGAACCGAGCAGATGGCTCATCCCAACCAAGCCGGCTCGAGCCGATGGTTCACCCCAAGCGAGCCGGCTCAAGCCATCGGCTCAGTTAAGTCGAGTCGAGCTAAGCTTGTTATAAAAAAATCTCTTGTAGTCTCGCTATTGAGACGAGACGAGACGCGAGCAGTGTCCCCTCTCGTGAGCAACACTAGAAATATTCCATATTACTGCTTAGCTTACATTTCTCATGGCTTTCGCTTTCCAGTGTAATTAGGCCATGATTTCAAAACGACTTAAAACGAGCGAGCCATTTCTCAAACTCGACTCGACTTGAAACTCGACGCCAAAAACAGTGAATCGGCTCGGAACTCCTCTCGAGAATATTACTTTTGACTCGACTCGAAACTCGATTTGGATTCGAGTCAAGTTTTAGCTTGACTCGTGCCCATTCCTATGCGTTAGAAAAAATGGTTGCTTATTATTATTCTGCTAAACTAATTATATAATAATAATGTTGCTATGTAAAATTAAAAATACAGAATATAGAGAAACATTACACTACAACTGCCAAATGAGAACACATAAACTGAGGGTGAATCAAAATTTGCCAATAACTCTAAAATCGATACATGCTTTTTAAAGCTAGTTGTTTCAAATTCTATAATCAACGGGACTTTAGAATATGCAAACTGATCTAAAAGAACTCTAATATTACATACCATCAACATTACATCAATAAAATAGGCCTGCTCATCAGAACACAGTTTATTCATACTAACCCCTTACTGAATGTCGTTAATTATGGCACCCTAGTTGTTGATAAATATTTCCCGCTGGGGCACCACTTTACTTTTAAGTTATGTTCACCATCATCTTTAGCTTTTAAGAAAAAGTATTCTTTCAAGTGTTCGAACGATAGACTATTTTCGTTTTCCATCTTTATAAAAACAACACCAATCAAAGTAAAATAGACTACCAGTACCATTGCACTCGTAGTTCACTCACTGAATGTATTGATTTCGAGCTGTCAAAATCTTAGACAAAATCTTCCAGCTAATTGCAATCAGTACACGTGATTTCTCTGAGGCTGTCCTCATCTTCCAAAAACAGCAAGTGGCACTATATTTTGTTATGTAAATAAACAAATCAAATTGTATCTATGAATGTATTTGCAAGCCTACCAACATAAAGTTCGTAAGGCGAAACGGGAAAATGCACATCGAGGTTTCCCGTTCCGCCTTACATTAAGATGAAAAGTGATAACAGGTTTTACATGCAAATTTCATTGCTAGAGGTCATAAGACGAAACGGGAAAAGGCGAACAGTGCAGGAATTGTCGGTCACTGACATCATTCATGCTCCATTGTTCCATTCAGAGAAATTCACTTACAGGAAACAAACATTTGTTTCCGAAAAAATTATACATATATTGTAGTTACTCATTCGAAATGTAACGCGAAAAAAGTAACGCAAAGCTATGTACGTTACTTAAAAATTTGTAACCCGTTATCGTTACAGTTACTTTGTAAAAATGTAACGCGTTACTAGGAAACGTTACTTAAAAGTAACGCGTTACTTGCGTTACGTTACTTCCCAAGACTGTTTGGAAGCTAATAATATATTACAGTTCCGTTGAAGCGAATCTGTTAAGAAAAGACTTTATCTGTGCCCGACTTTTATCTAGAAACACCAACAATGAGTACAGTATTTGTTTTGGTCCAACAGTTATTTAACAAAGCCACCATCTATTCATAGCACGTGCACTGTGCTGTGCTGTAAAAGAGAAGATGCCTCTGTTGATTGAGATTTGTATAGCCTACAGTTCTTTTGACCGTTTTAGGTAAGTGAAAAGAGATAATGAAATGTAGCTTACCACAATAATACATAATGTTATTCTACACCCGAAAATAGGAATCGGAAGAATTTTCAGTGTTGCCATCCGTAGAAATTACAGTGTGACCAGAATTTAAATTGCCCAAAACTCTAGGTTAAGGTAGCGACTAGAAAAATGAACTCAGCGGTAATCGATGACTTATCATGCTGTCTTTTTTCCTTGTTAACTACTTTTTAAATAATATTTGTATTTATTTTATTTTATATTATTTTTTATATTAACTTATGTAAGTTATTACAAAATAATGCATTATCTATTATTGTGGTATTGTTGCTTTGGAGCCTTTGCGTGTTTTGCAAGAATATGTAACTGGTGATGCCCTAAGAGAATGCCACAAAGTTATTTGTCTTGATACAGATCTTCTGTAGTTCGCAATGCAATATAGAGAGGCATCATCGTGCAGTATGTTGAAAGGTCTGGATGCTAAAAGCCTTCTCATGAAAATCTGTAGAAAACAGTCATTTCATGCTCTGTCAACAAGTCTAGCCCGAGTTGTTGCTTCGAAACCATCTTCTTCCGATGTTGAAAGACTTATAAGTGACTACTGTCTTTAGCTCCCACTACTGTGAAAAATTACCTTCACAGTACCTTAGGCTAAACGAGACGATGATGATGAGAAATGAATGAAATGGTGGAGTGAAGAAAGTGGAAGAAAACGGGAGAAACCCTAGAAAACCCACGCACACGAAGTTTGTACACCACAAAGGCTCGATTTCATATTCGAATCGAAACCGGATACTGTGCGATTAGCCATTTTCGACCAGAAAGCAGTACTATGACAGCAAACCCGAACCTAGTTTGCCGAATTTTTCCGAAAATTTAAATCGGCCTGTTCGCTTTGTGTTTGTCAAGTGTTTACATACGTCTTCGTATCATTAGCAGTATAAGTGTAATTTGGTTGAATATCCGCCAGATTTCGTCGCTTGAGCTCTGCCAACTATCCCCCGGTGTCTTGCTAAAGAGGTATTTTTTTGTGTACCGAAAATACTGTAAGCTTTATATCACTTGAGCTACCTTACAACAGAACGTGTCGGGGGGCATCCGTCCTCTTGCATCCCTCTCGTGTAGTTATTAGGAAGTCACGAAGGAAGTGAAACAGATAAATGTACTTAGCTGTGCTGTATTTGTTGATATTATCAACAATGGAGAAATGCTTTCGCCGACAACTGGAAAGTTACGATATTGGTTTCGTTTTAGATCGTTTGTTATTCTTTACGGAGTTCGATAGTATGTAAACCTTACATACACATATAACTGCAAACGATAAATAACCACAGTCAAGAAGTTTATTACAACCCGAAAATCACCTATGACCATGGGATCGTGATATAAAATAGATTTTAAAAGCCTAATACATTTTAATTCTTCAATATACAAATTGTAGCATTAGAACTTTATAAGAGAAAATTCCTAATATTAATGAAACAATTCAGTTTCATTTTACAATCTGAAACTACACTAGAGTCCCGTTTAACCGAATTTGATGGGGCTGATGGTGCTACGGTTGAACGAGAATTTACTTAACGGGGCAGACTACTAAATATTTTTCAAAAGCTAACATTTTTTTTGCCCCTTTTTCGTAAGCGAAAAGAGATAATGAAATATAGCTTACCACAATAATAGATAATGCGATTCTACACACAAGCTACTTCTATCCATTTACTCAGATGACCATTGGCTTCATTACATCCATGGCTTTCCCTTTACAAGTAAAGCCAAACTTGGATACCAATTTTTTAGGAGAGTAGTGAGCATACTGAATGAAAATTCTGTCCGCCTGAATTCAAAATATTCTGGGTAGTGCAAAACTTGAAGTTATTTTCTGAAGTTACCATCGTTAAACCTTCCGTTCGCTGCCCTGAAGAGTGATGGAAAGCACACAGTCCAGATGCTGCTTGTATGAGAGATGAAACTTCTTGGACATTCTTGGTGACATCTTTCCATGCTAAATTAATGCGAAGGGCAGCACACCAAAATTTTCAACAGAGGCAACGTTTCACCTGAAGCAGCTCTTTCATCAGTTAACAATTTCCACATTCCTTTGTGTTTTGTAATCATGTTTTCACTATCAGTAACTATCGAAGTCACTCTGGGAAACATTACTCTTTCTACTGATTTTCGTAACGCTGTGCTTCGGCTAAATTTTTGGCGGTTATTGATGTATGTTATCTCTAGTAGTACATATTTCTATAACGGGTTGTAAGGATCGTGAATTTTTATCTACAAAACAACACATTTCATTATATCGGAAAAGGGCTTGTGTATAGCCCGCTCCCCCAGTTCTTTGTCACCGGAACTGGAAGAGTCACTACTACTACTACTGTTATTGTTATTACTACTACTACTATTGCTACTACTGCTGCTACTACTACTACTACTACTACTACTGCTACTACTATTACTACTACTCCAACAACTACTACTACTACTTATATCGAGAACAGAACCCAACCAACCCCTGCGGGGCTTCTAACCCGTTCCTACTACTGCTACTACTAGTATTGCTACTAACTACCACCACTATTACTTCTACTACTACTACTACCACTACTATTGCTGCTGTTGCTGCTACTACTACTACTACTACCGCTACTACTACTTATACTAAAGCCTCCTTACCACAAGATTTACATATTAAATCTTTATAACATGTGATTCCGATTCATTATGAACTAATATGAACCGTTAGAATCACTATGATTCGTTAAAAATCACTGGGGGGAGCGGGCTATACTCAATCCCGGAAAAGTGTAATGATCTATTGAAACAACAGATAAACGTGCAGTTAGTTGCATATTTTAAAACTATATCAATGCAACCGAAAACGTTTGAAAACTAAATATAGTTAAAAAGTTTCTTCACCTCAAAATTGGCAATGGTTTTCCCTGCCATCTAGGAGACACCTATACGTATTAACTCTGGCTTAATGTCATTGGCAGTTATATGGAACTGAGTAACCCATTGCATAATGAATGTATTGAATCAGTAAGACTTAGTTTGACACACTAAACGCGTTTAAATGTATAATCCGAGAAAAGTAATGTACTCACATTAATACCACTCCACACTTTAAGAATTATAGTTCCACACTCCTTTCCTACAGTTTTACAAAGTGTGGAGTACTCCACTCAATTTTAGGCCCTGGACAAAACTGACTGTAATAATTATCGAGGCATTTCTCTTCTGTCAACATCCTATAAAATCCTTTCAAATATTCTGTTAGCAAGACTGGCCCCATACGCAGATGAAATTATTGGAGATTATCAGTGCGGATTTAGACGAAATCGATCAACTATCGACCAAATATTTGCCATTCACCAAATACTCGAAAAAAGTGAGAATACAATACCCCGGTACATAAACTATTTATTGATTTTAAAAAGGCGTACGACTCGGTTAGGAGAGAAACATTATACAACGTTCTTACAGAACTTGGAATACCGAGAAAGCTAATTAGATTAATTAAGATATGTTTAAATGAATCCCAAAGTAAAGTCCAGGTAGGAAAATTTTTGTCCACGAGCTATCACGTCGAAAATGGCCTGAAACAAGGAGATGCGTTGTCGCCATTATTATTTAACTTTGTGCTGGAATACGCTATAAGGAAAATCAAAAATAGCAACCACGGCCTACAGTTGAACGGTATTCACCAGGTTATGGCATATGCTGGTGATACAAATTTAATAGGGGATGATAGGAGAACAATAGAAAGAAATGCAGAGATCTTATTAAACGCTCGCAGGGACCTGGGTTTAGAAGTAAATGCAGAGAAAACTAAATACATGGAAGTGCGTCGGGACCGGAATACAGCAAATTATGGATGCGTTAAAATATTAAATAATACTTTTGATAAAGTGGATAGTTTCAAATATCTAGGATCAATATTAGCAGAGGAAAATCATATTCACGAAGAAATTAAATGTCGACTAAAAGCAGGGAATTCGTGTTACTATTCGGTTCAAAATCTCTTGTCGTCGCGAATTCTGTCGAGGAATTTGAAGCTTAAAATATATAAAACGATAATTATGCCTGTTGTTCTGTATGGCTGCGAAGCATGGTCACTTACTCTGAGGGAAGAACATAGACTGAAAGTATTTGAGAACAAGATCCTGAGACGAATATTCGGACCCAAGAGGAACGGGAATGGGGAATGGCAGAAACTTCATAACGAGGAACTACATAATTTATATGGTCTACCCAACATTGTTAGGGTCGTCAAGTCTAGGAGGCTTAGGTGGGCGGGTCATGTAGCTAGAATGGAAGAAAGTAGAGACGCTTTCAAAGTCTTGACTGGAAGACCAATCGGAAAACGACCATTAGGAAGACCTAGGCGCAGATGGGAGGAGAATATTAACATGGATCTCGCAGAGATTGGAATACAAAGTAGAAACTGGATGCAGTTAGCTAAGGATAGAAGTCAGTGGAGAGCCTTTGTGAACGCGGCATTGAACCTCCGGGTTCCATAGGCCATAGAGTTAGTTAGTTAGTTAGTTACTTGGGTTATTTTGAATATACTTCGAACCAACTACCATATTTGAATGCAAAAGACAGTATTTAAGAATTGGTAAGACTTTGATAATATTTGATTTGTGATTATGGGTGATTAGTGCGTTCATTTATGGGTGATTCGTGCGTTCTCTCTTGCTATCAGAGATTTCGCACAATATTAACTGTTAAATTGTAAATTATTGCTGTTGTTTATTTTCATTAGATTCTTAGGTTGAAATTATGAATATACAAAATAATTCATCCAAATGTTAATAAATTTTAAGAACTTTAATTTGTGAAGATTTGCTTAAATATTACTTGTAGCAGCAAGTGTGTTGTCTTGTCAAGAGATATTCTTGACTAGCAAAGTTGCATAGTCATCGATAAAACCGCGTTAATATATTTTATTTATTGGTGAGCCATGTAGTCTTAAGTATAATCATGGAAAAAACAATCCGCAGCTAGTAATTCAGTTCCATTACCATTAAATTATACTATTATTGATACCATAGCATTAATTGATAGAAAATATAACTGAAATATCTATTTTAAGACGTGTAGGTTCTTTAAAGCGTTCTGTCTTTCCAGGCAGATTCTCATTCGTCAGATCTATCAATCAAAGGTCTTTGTTTGGATCCAGAAACAAATGTAAAATCCTTAAGGAATCAAGACGGATGGAAGAAGAAGTTGTATGTGTTTTTATTAAGTAATGGATTTAAACTTACCTATGTTACATTTTTGATATTATGCAATGAAAAAAAAATAATATTCTTTGTGCCAAGAGTACCAAACCAACGGAAGTGACTTGTGATGCAGAGGGAAACTGTGTACGTGTAGTTCTTAATCATGTCTTCAAGAAATGCTTCGGTTGGATGATTAAGGGATTAATACATAGCCTAACTTCAAGTAATTGGAAGAATTGATTAAGATGCATTGAAAAATATAGTTTGATTAAGGAGATAGCTTCTACATGATCATGAATAATACAATATATATATCTGTGAAGTAGATGCAATAATTTCTTGCTCCTAGAATATAGTGATTTTATGTACTTCTAATATTTCTTTTAAATTTTGGTTCACTTTAAGACGAAGTTTATAACTTGTGTGTTTCGTTAATCAGAAGACTACAATTGAACTTAATTTTGCAGAAGAAACATTTATTATAAAAGTATTATTCGCAAAAACAGTTGTACTTCTATTTTCAAAGAAATTTATCAGGTTTTAAGCATCAAAGACTTTTTGTAAATTGATTCTATCACACCTAAGACACATTTTGGCGTAAACAAGTTTGTCAATAAATGTCTGTGTAAAATGAATAAAAAAATAACTTGTGTAAACGACCAGAAGAATACAGAAAATATGAAATTGAAAAAAAAATACACGATTGATACATTCTTCGTCAAACAAATATTTTTCTTGGTTCTTCTAGGGTCATAAGTTGTTGATGATGACAAATTATAAATCCCATGGACAGCGTGTAACAAATTTCGAGATATGATCACAATACTTGGAAAAAGTTCAGAACGCACTCACGCCAAGTCACAACATTTTGTGCAAAATATTTTATGACTAGTTGAATGTGATCTGTACACGAAGACTCAAAAGTTATTGAGTTTTAAATTGAGAAGAAACAACAAGATTCGACTTTTACCTAACAATCAGTGTTCTTCCAAAGAAGAGTCTACAGTACGTTTCTTATTCAATGCCTAGAGGGATCGAACAACTCCTATTATTTGAAGGAAGAAGCTGTAAGGTTTCAGGGTTTATGATCGATTGTTCAACGCTGTTTAACTTCTTCAAGACTTTGTTACTCTCTATAGTGCACCTGAGATTAATACATTCAATATTACTGTGAATTAAGAAACATATATACTAAATCTTCAACGGAGCTGAAACATCCAATTGTTGATGTTATTTATTGGTTGTCGACTTTGCACCTAGCTTCTACTTTGGAGCCGCTGTCTATGACTGCAATCTTGGAGTTACTGATTGTCGATTTTGTACCCACCTTCTACGTTGGAAATGCTGTTCATGTCTGCTTTAAATCCAATGGAGGTTAGTATGTTTGATGTTAGATCTAAACATTAATATGCTGTAGTATATTTCCTATCTTTCAGAACAACAAACAAGCGCTTTCAAGAGTTGAACATTGTATATAAAGGTAACCAAGAAAGTTCCGTCGCTTTTGTGGAGGTATGTGTTCAATTGGCCCTCACACAGTGAGCTGAATGCGAATGGAGATAGAGCGAAGGTCAGTTGTCCAACATACTACCTGGTTGTGGCAGTTCAGTTACATCATGAACTCGCGTAAGGACAGAGTGGACATAGGACATCAACAGAGCGTCATGAGAACCTATATGCTGTACGAGTTCAAACTGGGGTCAAACGCCACTGCATCGGGGTGGAGTATATACCAATGAGGGTGTCCTGACTACTCGGACAGTGCAGCGGTGGTTTATCATGCTTAAAGACGGTGACGAAACACTCGAAGACGCACCATATGCCGGAAGACAAACACATGTACAAAAAGAATATATTCAAGCAACAATTGAGGTGAACAGTGGCTAGACATATGAGGAACTAGGACTACAAATCAGTGTGAATGGAGAAACCATTCGGCAGCACCTCCATCAAATTGGGAAGCACTACAAGTTGAGTAGATGGATTCCATATGATTTGACACAGGGCCAGAAGACAACACGAGCAGACACCTGTGTTTCTTTGCTGTCTCGTCTGAGGAAGGAGCCATTTATGTACAGGGTATTGACATATGATGAGAAGTGATTTCTGTACGAAACTCCACGGCGCCATCATTATTGGTTAGCATCCAATGAACCAGTTCCAAAACAGCCGAAACCAGCACTACACCGGAAGAAGGTCCTTCTATATATTTGGTGTGCTGCTCGGGTCATCGTGCATCGGGTACTGCTCCCAGCTGGTCAATGCAACTGTGTACTTTTAGCAGTTGAGTCGTTTTCAAGATAAACCCAAAACTCTAGAGCCAGCATTTCTGAATTTTAAAGGGTTCCTCCTGTTACAGGACAACGCTAAGCCCCACGTGGCTAGGATGACCCGGGATCCCATTCTACGCCTTGGGTGGGAAATTATTACATACGCCATACTCCCTAGACATTGCATTGTCCTATTATCTATTGGTTCATTCCTATTACTATTGGGCCATTCCTTGCACAATCACCTTAGAGCTCGACAGTTCAAATCTCTAGTAGAGGTGCAAAATGCACTTGATATTTTCTTCGTTTCACGGCCCATCAAGTTATACTGCGATGGAATCCATGGCCTCCCAGAACGTTGGCAGAAGGTCGTCGAAGCTGATGGGGACCATTTTGATCTTCCAGGTACGTTTTAGGTGACATATCAATGTTCGAAGGAAAAAGTGACAGAACTTTCTTTGTTACCTTTATATAACTATTTGACTTGTGGCTCAGGAAACTTGCTGAGCAAGTTCAAATTTACCGTAGTTCCCAGTTCTTACCAAATTCATCCAAAATGACTTTTTCAGAAGTTAAGATTTTGTTAAATCTGTTTGTCTTTATGAATTGATCCTATTTGGTGCAAACTGTCAGGTAACCAAAAGAAATAATTTAGAAGAAACGAATTAAAAGTTATCTTGCATTCACCAGTAAAAGTTTCCGTAAAATGCGTACACAATAGCACAGACCAACTTCTCTCCTTTACTGATTTCAGTGTGATCATCCCTAGACTTAGCCAGTATTTAAATGAGATGGATGGGGAACCAAATAGTATTCGCAATGTTGCTTTTACTTAGCATTTACCCTCCACTGAGGGGGGCCATATTCCTGGTACAGTTTCTGACGATAGACGTCGTCGCCACACAATGCTAGTACTTCTCAGTGTAAATGAGGCCATTGATTTTGACTTTTGTTTCGATCTTCACCCTATAGTAATGAAAGTAACAATCAAAAAAACCTTTCGAGAAACTTTATTCGCATTGACGCACTAAGTTACATTGGGCTTTCTAACGAACTCCTCGGTAGATGATGGCCAACCCCTTTTACAGTCCTTTAGGTAAATCTATGCTTACTGCATGCCACCACAAAATTCCAGCGGTTCTAGATAGGTGGCGCTCTTATAGCATTCTGCCCTTATTCTTTCGCTCAATAATGTAAATTGCATTCACACTGGCCTTGCGGGGAGCTTGCAGTTTCAATTTATGATGGACCATACGACTCAGTGTCATTGGGCCACACGTAATCATCGTTTGACCGTAACATGTTAAGGTAATGAATTCTTACAGGAGCCATATTCTTGGTCTTCTGTAGCACAGATTTTGTGAGTTTCACTGATGTCCTTAGACGCAATTTCGTTGATGATGTGAGTTGTTAGAAAGTATGCTGTATATAACGTTTAATTAAATCACTGACAGTGGCTTGTCCCATTACAAAGTAATTGTTCTATTATGAGGGAAAAGCTAAAGTTTCCATGGGAAGGAGTCATGACGTACTCTTCTCGAAAGCGATTTTTCCCATCAGCATTTTGCCCATTGCAATATCTTCATTTTGCTGCACAAGTGAGAGACTGATACACGTGTCCGTACAGTTTTGTTGGTCTGTAAAACCCAGTTTGACAGGTATTACTGTCTTCAAGTTGTTTGAATAAAAAATGAATCAGCTTCTCTAGTAGAGTAGAAGGAGAAGCGAACTCAGGTCAAGGAAAGAAGCAACAACAATTATGGGATTTGCATATGATGATGACACATTCCCTAACTTGACGACGTTTAGTCAGATCAAACTCTTCGGGACTTCATGAAATAGTTAAGTTTAAAGTTAAAGACATAAGTGTACAGAGTAGCCCATAATTATGTATATGAATTTCAAAAACTGCGGTAAAGAAACTAGCAACATAACATGAACATAAATCTGCAAATACACACATTACTCTAATACCTTTCCTTAAAAGAATTTTAACCTGTGTTCCACCATAGTAGTGTGTCCATAGTATGGTCCACCAATTCACCATCCAAATCAATACTACCTGGAGACAAATAGCAACATCGTCACAAGCAGCTTGACAAACCTTTACTGCTGTCCTGTGGGCCTTTTCTCAGAAACTTTGTCACAAGCAGCTTGACAAACCTGTACTGCTGTCCTGTCGGGCTTTTCTGAGAAACTTTGTCACAAGCAGCTTGACAAACCTGTACTGCTGTCCTGTAGGGCTTTTCTGAGAAACTTTGTCACAAGCAGCTTGACAAACCTGTACTGGTATCCTGTGGAAAACTTCTGTGATAGCGTCCCGCAGCTCGGCCAAATTGCTTATGTGATGTTGATACACTTTGTCCTTTAAAACACCTCATAAGAAAAAAAAGTGAGGTAGTGCAAAACGGGAGATCGAACTCGCCACGTCGACCGATGCAGCTGTTCCAGAATGTTTTGTTCAGCTACTCTCGCACTGGTATGGCATAGAGAGGGTTCTATGTCCAGTGACCGTCATAGCAACTCTCAGACTACACAGTGTTGCCATATCAAAACTTTTAGTCCAGAATTACCAATACTACAGTCAGTCAAATGTCACTTACATTATTAAGGGCCACCCTGTATATATACATATATTGTCGTTTACGCGTATATAACATTATAGGCATACATTAAATAAGAGTGGAAGTTATTACTGTAGATAATATAGCACTGTTATTTGAAATCTACAGTATTTAAACTCTCAATTTTACAAATGAATGCAACAGATTTTCCAAAATTCCTTTCAACTTATATTGTACACCTTAATCTAAGCTAACTACACATATTTTGTTATTGGGAGTTTGCCTATTAATTATTTTTGCGGTTTACATTTATTAGTTATTATCCTTCATTCTTTTCAGATTTTAGAAATCTTCGATGTCACTAACTACGGTTAAATCATCTTACTCTTGACAATTACTTAGAAATTCTACATAAAGAAGAGCAAGATGTATCTCTTCCCTCTCAAGAAAGTAAGTTTTCTCTTTGCTTAATTGTAGAGATTCCTGTTAAATGTCAAGTTTTGGTTTGGATTACAAGAGGTACAATTTTGCGTATGTTTTCGAAATTATATTCTCAAGGATCTCAGCACTATATAAATATATTTCTATTAACAATTTGATAATTTGTCATGTTAGCTTCTAACCAAAGAGACATCTCGTATGTCTTTCATAACACAGTCTCGGCTTCGATTCCTGGAATGCATAGAACTGTGGTGTTGGTTCACCATCGTGAAGCAATTGGAATCATTAGATTACGAGATAAAGAACTCCATCGTATGCAGAATTACACAATGACCAAGGGATGCGAACAGCTAACCATACACCAACTAAAATCCGTCCATTGTATTGAAGTTCGGAGTTTCTGCCAGCATCGAGGCTATATGAGACGTGGACCTACAACTTAACTAAAGATCTGAACTCCATGAGCTTCCGCCAGGAATCCCCAGGTCTCCCGCGCCGAAGACGCGTATATTAACCATATAGCCATGAGGGATCTCAGTCACATTATTAACATTACTGATTATACATAGTAGGCCTATAAGAGTTTAGAAATAATTTAGACAATTATCAAGAAAGACAGAAAACAGTTAAGAAAAAGAGTGCATAAAATAAAAAAGTGTTACATATTTGATTGATACGATCGGAATGTCGGTTTTTATGTTAGATTACAGACTCTCTGTAATCTAATCAATGAATGACCCAGACTGAAATACGCAATCAATCATAAGGAAATGTGTTGAACAGGGTCGCGTGAAATAAATCATAGATAAAACATAATTGCGAGTGCTTATCCGTTCAGAGTTTAATCATTCTATCCATCTAGCCGCGGAGAAACATCAACAGTGAATTTTCGTGCCGGTGACTCAGCAGTGAAAAATGAGCCCTACGCAACCCACCAACGAGATGTTCTGATGAGTTCCTCAGCAATATCGTGAAAGTAGGCTCTCGGAAAAGTATTAATGCCATTGCAGACGAATTCGACATACTCCCTACCACTGTTATTCGTCAGCTTCCAGCAATCGGTAAGGTGAAAAAGTTGGACTCATGGGTGCCATATGAGGATCCTCATCTGGAGGTGTGCAGTACTTTGAGTGTACTGAATAACTGGGAAGGTTTCCTGCATCGGATTGTTGATTGGATGAAAAATGAATCTGCTACGACAATCATACATGGTAAGAACTGATTGGATCATGATCAACGTCCAAACTGACTTCTTCAAACGCAGATTTTGTTCCTGGAATGACAGTCTGTGATAAGAATGATACATCATGTCTTTCTCTGCTGGAATGACGGTCTATGGTAAGAGTGATATATATATATATTGTTTTTCTCTATCGAGAAGAGACCATAATTTCAGAATGTTACAGCGAACTCCATGAAATGCATCGAAAACTTATCCGCAAGCATCCAGCAATGGCTGACAGACACAAAAATGAACTTTCATATGCCACTCGAAGGACGGTGCAGACTCTCCGTAAGTTGCAGTGTGAAACCATTCCTCACCAACCATATTCTACTGACGTTTCTCCTACCGACTACCGCCTCTTCCGGTATCTCGATCACTTCTTGGCAGGAAACATTCCTGCTCACCTGCAGTGCAACGTGCAATTGAGAGCTTCGCATTGCACACTCCAAACTTATTTCACCATGAATGTGTTGCTGTAGCTGAAAACATCTCTAACAAGGTATCATTTCTTCATCTTTGAAAGTTACACGTTATTCGGATGTTTCTTTCGCACCAACCCACTACAAATATGTATATGTATGTAAGTATGTATATGTCTCTTATGATATCTAGCAAGAATGGAGTATTTACATGGTAAAATTTTATTTGTATCATCTTCAAAACAGTATATTGGTGTTGTTTCCATATTTAAGTGGTTAAATATGATTTATAACATTGCAAAGAACTAACCTTGTTTGAAATTTATTGGTCAATCGTAAAATAGGTTTTCATGTCTTAATAGATTTAGCTATGGAGAAACAAAAGAAATATTATGCATTTTTTCATTTTAGTCAGTAATTAATTTTGCTTTATATTTTAAGTTCCAATTTCTTTTATATAGTTGTAAGGGTAGTATCTTGGTTGTATAGTGCTCTTTTCTGATTGGAAGCGTCGCACTTCATGTGTGTGCAAGTTGATGACATTATGAGAGTGAATTCTCACATTTTCTTCTACTTTCTCACCATCTTTTTCCGAACTTATTCACTTGCATCTATCAACAAAAATTTTTTATTCTATGTTCTTTCTGAAATACAACTCGTTTCATAGAAAAAATCTTGGGTAATATATTAAATGAATCATTACATTTCGGTATCCAATCAAATGGTTGGTGTCAAGTATCCATAATTCACATTCGTCTACAAATATCTACAATGTTTGCTGGCTATCGCAACTGGCATCCTCCATTATCTAGTGTATATACTGTAACCTAGGTCTTCTTCTAGCATTCTTTCCCTGTTTAAATTGGTCTAGCAACTATTCAATTAGTCCATCATGGCGTAAGATATTATCACTCCAGAACTCTTTTTTCACAACATTTTTAACAGGAAAGGTCTTTTCTCCCCCATTCTTCTCAGTATTTCTTGCTTTGTTAGTATGTCCATCTTTGGAATTTTCAAAACACGTTTCTACCATCAGATTTCAAAGGCAGTTACGCGTTTTTTATTTGTTTGGTCAGGCGTCCAGCTCTCGCTTCTAGACAAAGGTAGTTAGCAAGCGCTTGCGAATCCTCGTATCAATATTATAGGAATAAGTATATTCCATTTGCTGTTGAAAGTGGCATTAGCTTGGTTTATTCGATAGCAATCTCCCCTTAAATCTTCCATCCAGTGTTTTCTTACAATCAAGATACGTGAAAGTAGATACATTCTCTAACTCCTCTCCACCAATCAAATATCTTGCCTTTGTTTTGTTCTTACTTGCTGCCATTACTTTTGGCTTAGATTGATCTTCATACTATACTTTCTGCGTACTAGATCCATTATATTAAGCGCAGCTTCCATCTTTTGCTCAGCTTCAACTGACTCCTCCTCTTCTGGATCCAAATTGATCATCTGTAAGGATAGATTCTACTTTTTCTTCGATTTTCCGTAGAATGATTGCCTGAATTACTGAGATCGGAGTTCTATATGCTCAAATTAGATGGCTGACTTCTTTTTCTTTTGCGTAACATACTTCTTAAAGTCATCCAGAAGTTGTGCTATCTCATACATCCCTTTCACCAGGGGAAACAGCTATTTACATATTTGAGAATGTGAGGAATTGATAAATTATGCGAAACGTTACCAACATTAGGAACTGAGATTGTTTTTTTTTTACTACTGTTTCCTTTGAATAAACCACGTAGTACAGAGTCACTTCAGTCAGAAACAAGTTTTCTTTGTATAAAACATTCATTCAGTGCTGAATTTAGATATATCACAGAAAAGATGAAGATTATTTCTGAGCTGACGCTCTTTCCGATTTTCTTTCTTTTCTTTCCTTTAGTTTAATATACTTTTGTCAATGTAAATTGCATGTAAGTCAATGTGTTATCTAATATTACTGAATACTTCCTAGCATACTTTTGTGTACTGGTAGAAGTCATGAGCTCAATTTTGTGAAATGTTACAATTGATTTCATCATCATAATCATAATTTATCATCATATTCTCTGCTATCATCTTGCTATCATCTTTGCTCTAAAGGTTATAAACGTCAAATAAAGAATTCAAAAAGATAAATAGGTTCATAATACTGAATTGCTACTGTCTCTGACTTTTGAAATAGATCCGTTTGCTCCTAAATTTAGGAAGTCTTTCCGTGAAAAGTCTGAATTCAACATCTCAATACGTGATTCATTTTCTGATTTTTTAGTTTTTAACTAAACTAAATGCTTCAAAAGAGTATATATTCTTCAAACTTTAAAAAGAAAATGTCAAAGCAAAAGAGTTAGACCTATTAGAGAGTACGAAAGAGGTCGAGGAGTGGCAAAGAGAATAATCGTCTAACTAGAATTTTTATTTATTTATTTATTCTACATATTCATTCCAAAGTTAAACATGTTTTGGGTATGGTTACTTAACAATTCTTCCAGAATTGATCTGACCTACTTAAAACGGCTCTTTGTAATTACAATGTTTGGGTTCTTTAAAAATATCAGTATTTCATCATTTATATTACTAAGTAGGTAATAATCATAGGGAAAAAAGTCTAGTGACTCTAGTGGATGGTCAATACATTGAAACTACAAATGATTTAAAACATCTAGCCATTTACTATCCTAATATGAAAAAGATTTGTTTAGTAAAAAAAATATATAAACTTATCTTTCACCCTCACTTTTCTTTCAACAAGTTTTAGTTTTCTCCAGTACGTTTCAACTACTACATCTGCATTCATTCTTTGACCCTTCTGATGATAGTTTGTAAGCAGTTAATCTATTTGCACTAAATCTCCTTGTTTTCAATTTTCAGATAACAAAGGGTATGCAGAATTGATTTTATGGTATGTAGCTTTAATTAAATGGGGTGGTTGGATCAATGGGTGGGTGGGGATAGTGTACCATCAATCTTCAGAGACTTCAAAAGGTCAAAGGTGAAGATTGATGGTGGCTGGATTGACAGACAGGGGAACAGGCAGTGGAGGGAGGGCGTTTGGGCCGCTGGGCAGACGGTTGGATGTAGTTACGTCTTTTTTTTTAAATCTGCACTTTACATATTAATCTTTTTTTTTCTTGGGTGGCGTCGGATTGGGTGCGTGGGATGTCTTACAGAGTCAATGCCAGTTAAAACTAGAGATATCCCAATTAAGAGGCAGAAAGGTTTTATTCTGAACACACACACATCTATACGTAGACATATACACGTACGACACCACTTCCATGCACGCATACACAAGTACATACGTATAAATATATTTAACTACACGCACCCCATCTACACTGCTAGGACTCCAGACACCCATACAAACTCTCTCTCTCTCTCTCTCTCTCTCACACACACACACACAAGGCGCGAGAGACCCGAGTCCAAAACTCGGCTAGAATCCCTTGGTAAGCTGTAGATCCACATCTCATATAGCCTCGCTGCTGAAAGGGACACATAACTCAAAAAATAAAAGAAGGAATCAAACACACTCTCACACATTTGACACTGCGATAGAAACGTCCATTATGTAACTCGTAGATAACTACATTCACTGATAAAAATCAAAATTGTTAGAAGATACTTCTTAAATGATTCATAAGGACTTCCAAATAAAATATCCTGATTTTTTTCAAGAGTGTACCTTACAATTTTTGCCAACAATTATCGAACATAAATATCATTTCAATCGTATCTACAAATAGTTAATATTATTATTAAGAAAGTCTACTTCATTGTCTCCGCATTTCTTTTTCCGCTCGACTTCTAATATTCCTAAAAGCGTACAACGACATCAATCAATTTACATAACAAACAGAAATTGTGTAAATTATTCTTCATTTCCAACGACCAAATCCCACAAACCATGATTTAATTCGTAACCCATTTTGACCCTAATTTGAACTTCGGAAACATAGTGACAATCGTAATTCCACTCGTCACCAAACTTGCTGTGTTATTCTTATATTTTCAATGTTCAATTCTCCCCCTTTTCTATCACATACTTTATTATACCTATAATTATTTTCTTCTCTCTCCTTTCTCTACAACTTTCACTCCTAAAGAATTCGCTACTTGGTGTTCTCTTCTATTGTTTCACTTCCTTCGAAAATTGCTCTTCTATAATTTATTTCCCAGTTCTTTTTATCCTCAAATTTCCATTATACTTTTCTTTCCCGATATTCATTCATTCCGAATGTTTTATTCGTTCCCTTTACTACAACATTCACCATAATTCAGTAGTCGTATTGGAAATAAAGTACTGAAGATATGATTAAATGCATAAATATATCTTTCATATACTTCAACATTGTGGAGCTTATTTTTAAATTTTTATAACTACTAAGATTTATTGCTTTCTAATTTATTACCAGTACGCCGTACCGATTCATACCGCCCCAAGTCGATCAATGCCTCAATCATCTCATAATTTTTCTATACCTCTACTTGTGTACTACGCATATTGACATTCCTTTCATGAACAAATGTATATGTTAGAAACATATAAAGCATTTTATTGTTGTCATTTTTTCTTTCCTTTCTTTCTTTAAATGACTGACACTACATGAAATGTGGGTCTATAGGTTAACAAACAATCCAAAACCACATGATCTCCCACCGATAACAGAACCGGAGTCTCTTGTACCAAACACACGAAAATATTATTCATACAGAGACACGTTTTCTACAGTTTATTTATTTATTTATTTATGATATTTTTTTTTAGTTTAACGTCTCATAACTATGCACCGAGGCTAAGGGAGAAGGTGATAATAAGACGGAAGATAATGGTGGAATCACGAAAATGATCGAAAATGGGAACCACCCGAGAAATCCATGCGCACGGTATGTATCTACCACAACACTTATATGGCAGGATTTGGAATTGAACTAGGTACCCCTGCACATGAGGTGAGCGTTCTACCATTGAGCCACACGGATCTTTTTTTTAAACACGCATTTACACAAATATATTACACTGATATTTCCAACTACGCGCACTCTAGCTCTTTAGATCGCAAGTAAGAGGGAATACCCAAACTATCCAGAATTGCAACATAACATGTACGCGTTTTATAGTTATGGAACGCACGTCACTAGCGAAGTGGCGTCATCTGTGTGGAGCTGGAATTGTTTATCTTTGGTGCTGCTTTGTATATGTTCCTGCTTATAGCGTCCAGTAATTATTATGATGTATAATTACGGGGAGTGAAGAGGGTGACTGAAATTTTACTTTTTGTTGGAGAAAACTGGAGCTGAGCTTTGTTATCCAGTAAGCAGAATTCTTTGAATAAATCACAAGTTTACAAGTGTTTCCCGGTTCAACTGAAAATTTCCCACAAATTGAGCTCTTTCTATGCCTGTATGAGCATCAGGACCCAACTATGACTGACTCCCGTCTTATTCCAACATCTTATAGAATTCGCTGGCAGGCACTCCATGGAAAATTTGTTCAGTAGTCTTCTGACTATTGTCATTAATAGCCTGTAGAATTTTTTCAATGACTTTTTATTCCAGGATTACTACGTAGTGGCAGGTACGAGGTTTGTTGAAAAAATATCCGTATTTTATTCATTGTGTATTCAGCGTTGTAACGCCTTTTCCGGGATTACGGACAGGTTGTCCATCGCATCTTCTCTTAACAGTGACATACAGCTTTCTTTCTTCTTTTACTCTCTTTTCCCACTTATACGGCGTTGACATATTTTATGATTCGCAGCCATCTTGCTCGGTCCCAAACATAATGTACTCTTAACTCTTTTCTTCCAAGTAGGTAGTCACATAGTTTGTCCATCTTTTTCGTCTTCCTCTTCCTCTTTAGCCTTCAACTTCCATCGTCCCCATACTCTTGCAAAATAATTACCATTTTTCTCATAACATGACGGTACTATTTTTAATCTTCTCTCATAATTTCTTCGACACGTCATTCAGCATAACGCTCTCTTATATTCTTTCGTTCCTGACCAAACCTAATAACACCATACATCCATCTGAGCATTTTTATTTTGCCCATTTGCCCACGTCTAGTTTATTCTCTTGTACCTTCTTGATTTCCCAAGTTTGTACTTTGTACAACATGCAGATTTCATTACGGCCTTGTAGGCTCTTCCTTTTCCTTTGGCAGTTACTCTTTGACCACAAAGAAACATAAGATCTACCATTTTATCCATCCCACCTTAATTCTGTGCTCTATTTCCGCATCTAAATTCCCATGCTTATTCACCATGGAACCTAAGTATTTAAATGTATTTACTTCCTATATGCTCTGTCCTTCCATCAGTACGGTATCTTCTCTATCTCCTCCAAAGTTCATATATTGAGTTTTCTTCCTACTAATTTCTAATCCTGTTCCCCAAAGTTTTCTCCACTTTTCTAGTTTCTCATCTAACTCTTTTCTCTTGGTATTATAGAAAATAATATCGTATACTACAAACGGCATACACTAATGTGGTGTGTCTTTGATACTTTTCACATAGGACATCCGTGACCAGATTGAATATGTATGGGCTGAAGGAAGATCCTTGATATAATTCGACTCACAGGTATCCAGTCCGTGTAGATTACGCTGCCCTTGATCCTTGTGCTAGCTTCTTCATATCTATCAAGAGCGAGGCAAACATATCTTTCCTGGTACGCTACTTCTCATGCATCTTCAAATCTTTTAACGTGGTACTTTGTCATAACTTTTCTTTAGGTAGATAAGCACTACATATATAGGTACTACATTTTTCCATACTTTTTTCCATTTTGGGCGGGCACTAAAGTGTGCTGGCTTGCACCTCTAATGGTTGACTTGATCATTCTTTCCATTCGACGATGGATTTCACCTAAGACACCTTCCGCTGTCTAAAAGCACACAACATATTGCTGCTCTTCTTTCGACGCCTCCATTACGCCTAGCTTTAAACAGGAAATGACGACGCGGCTACTGTTCGGTTATCATCGTTTCTTATTCCTTGCTGGACACGTAACGCCTTTTAATGAATGAAACGGAAGAATAGTTTTCCTAACACCAGCAACCACTTGTCTGGCTTGACCCAATTTTTCTAAATACCATAGTTTTTTTATGCAATATCTTCTGCCTCGTTATTTATTGACTGCTCCTTATATATTTCTTAACGAAAAAAGAAATCAGATACTTTTTGAAGAAAATATGTATTCAACTGACATATTGCCATTTTTGAAAGGGGAAAAGCATCCTAAACGTGTGATTTAAAACTAAGAATTATTCTTGTGCTTACTGGTGGATAACTGTAGTCTCGGCCGTAGATTTTTCCCAACAATTTCAGACATCACCATATTCCTTGTGGTCATACATCACAATAATCACAGGACACCACGAGTAGGAAGACACACAATGCAGCACTAAGCAGGAACCACTTGCAGGTTGACGTCACTCCTGACATTGGCTAGGGAATCACAAGCTACAATGTCCAGTGACACATTCTGTAATTACAAAACGTATCCATACTGTGTTGTAATTCCGATTACTTTTGTGTACCCTCTCCTATGGTTGATAGTAATATGAACAATTACACTTACATGACACATACCTTACCTGGCTCTCCATATGTTATGTATATTTCTACATAGCTTATGGCATTTTTATCAGCGCCCTAACACTTGGTCTGATGCCTACATTTTCATCTGACCCGATGTCCTATGGCCCAGATGTCTCTCCTGAAGTTTTCGTGCTCCTTTGTCTGTCTTCCCCCTATCCAGCCATTCTTTCAGCCACCCCATTGAAGCTGAAGGAGGAAAGCTGTTCTAAAGTTGGCCTAATAAAAAGGAATACTGAAAATAATAATAATAAATAATGGAAGAAAGAAAAGGATCAACGCCCAAGACAGAAAATACCCGTCTATGAAGAATATAAGTCATGCTGGAAGAGATTCATAATTTAATGTCCAAGTTAAATGGTATCCTAAGAGAGGGAAGAGCATCGGAAAAGTACTAATGAATGGAAAAATGTATCATCAACAGAATGAGGAAGTCAAAATTTGGATTTCACGAACATCGCCAATGCTCAAATATATACTTATATTTTAGAAATAAATGTATTTGCTCTTAATTCAATAGGTTTCTTTTAATTTCGTCAGTATGTTTCTTGCATATTTAGTGATGTTTGAATACCCGCGCTGTCTGTTTTTAGTCCACCGATTTGTTTGGGGTTAATTTTCTTTGAAATGAAAGAAATTTCTAGCAGTTTGACTTAGTTTCCCCTTCAAATCTACTTGAATGTTTCTTTGTGAACTTATATTTTGTAATTTAAGATTTAAATAGTT
Organism: Thermobia domestica; assembly: GCF_964235325.1. Lineage (NCBI taxonomy): Eukaryota > Metazoa > Arthropoda > Insecta > Zygentoma > Lepismatidae > Thermobia > Thermobia domestica. Next base: position 231,876,433 of record NC_137464.1, on the reverse strand, counting down.
AATTATCAAATTTAATTTGAGTAATATTGTAACGCAAATTCAGTTTGAAAGAGGAAAAGAAACATTTCATTAGACTTAAAGAAGAAATCGGTAAAATTACATTCATTAAAACTTTAGTTTACTTGAAAGAAAATAGAAAAGAATTCCTCAGATACAGTAAATCAATTGGCCAAAGAACAAGGATGACGAAGGTGCTCAACATGGTTGACAACGGCCTATTCAGTGGTTTTTACAGGGGATGAAGAATAGAATTACACTGAGATCGCACATTTACATAAGTTTTAACAATAACACCATCTATGAATTAATTTGTTAAGTATCCAGAAACCATACAGTACCCATCTATGTTCACTAAGCTCTGTAAAAAAATGCATTAAATTAAATGTTAATATACAAAAAGGTAACGTTTAAAATTAGAGTCAATTTCAAAATTAATTCAATAAATTTAAAATTAAAAATGTAAATTTTCAATATATTGCAATTGTAAGAATTGTTTTGAACTATAAAAGTTAATGTATACAGGGGGAAATGAATCGACTATTATAAATAATTAGGTTTTTTGAACAAAACTGATAATTAAAGTAAAATGAAAGTACCATAAAATTAAGAAATAAAGTTGGCAATTCCTATAGATGGAAATAACTCTTCTTGCTGTTCTACTGCCCAGTGCGCATGCCTTTCACGCCCTGTCCTGATTACGATTCCCGATTCCAAAGAATTGAAATTTGAACGAATTACGTTGGTTCGAATTTCATCTCCAATTTTAGGTCCTCGTCTCAGAGCTGAGAAGCATCAATGCTAAACTTCAACAACAGTAACAACAGATATTGTTAAAACGTATTAAAAGATAGTAACAGTGATATGTGTATGTAATGTCAGTTTGATATCAGAAGGGAACTTATAACCTTCAATAATAATGTTTTGGTTTTGACAAAGTTCACGAGAGAAAGTCTCGTGACCATTCAGTCGATTGTATAAAGTTAGGCATACCGAACATACATAATTAATATTAATAAATATAAATAAACAAGTATAAAACTATTGAACTCACAAGTAAAGGTTATCTCCCAAGAATCGGGGATCCGGAAACTGCGCATATATTTAGATTGAGGAGGGCCACGAAGGTGAAGTATGCCGGGCCGACAGCAAAAGATAAATCCAATATGGCCGCCCGAAGGTCATGCCAATCGACTTTTGCAAGCCAACTCTCATCCACTTCCCATTCATTTTCATTTCATTTCATTATTATATTATAGACGTACAATTTTGGTCTGCTCTGGGGAGGCACTCTCAGAGCTCAGGGGGGCCGTGCCCTCCAAAAACAGTTCTGGAAGAAACACTGAGTAGGACAAAACACTAATTTGTATCCTTTCAGAAATATCTTGTTTTACTCTTCATACTACTTTTCGCAGTAGTTAGTGTGAAGTATAAAAAAAGTTTTAAAATTAAATATTTTGTTTTTGCTCTGATTAACCATTGAATTTCGATCATGTCATGCAGAGACGTAAACAGAAATTTGTTTCGGGGAAGGAGGTCCAAAGCTTTCGGGGTAGTATAAATTAAATATGAGGACAAATTGTATTATAATTTGTAAAATCGCCCCTAAAATTAGGTAAAGTTTACAGAAAAGTCATGATTTCAAGGGAGGGAGAGTTTGGACCCTCAGGACCCAGCTGCTCATCCCTGATGTCATGTATTTCTTCATGTAGCTATGTTCAAATTTTAATAAATTATTGTCACATTTTACTTGTAAATACTGATATTGGAAAAACGACATTTTATTTTAGTATATATTTGATTCTTGTTATTTGTTTATAATACAAAAATATGAGAGGGGACCTCATGTTTTTAATCAGTCCCGGGGCCCCAACTACCTACGGTACGGCACTATATAGGTAGGTAGATAGACAGATAGATAGATAAATTTTGCGCTTACCAGTCATAAGTTGCCAAATAATTCATGTCTATATATTTGGGCTACAAATAGTTCAAATTCGCTACTTTTGGAGCACAGACACGCTACTTTTTGATCTTCGGATCTGGCAACACTGACTCAATGATTCAAATCATCACAATGTGAGGACTCACATTTGGTCTAACGGCTAGAACGCATGACTTCGATTCGCGTGGTACCGAGTTCGATTCCCGGTACAGTTGAACGACCGAAGTGGTTCGGATTCCACTATAATCAGTTGCTCCACGTCTTCTTTAGCCACCCTAACATAATCGTTGGACGTTAAACTAAAACAAACCAAACCAAAAATCATCACAATGTGTATAACTAAGTATAAGTCCTTGAAAAATTGCATATAACTATATGGTATGGATGGAGTTAGAGGTAGTCGGTGGTCAAACTAAAACAAGTGAAATGTAATTAGGGTGTAATTAGAACTTTTAATTAAGCACGGTTTTAATCTAAAGTGCACAGCAAGCTTAAGGCTTAGGGGGAACAACTAGTCTTACTGAAAAGTTAGCGGTATCAGTTACATTTAATTTTAGTTACAATTTGTATTTACAGGTACATGTATTGCTGGAACGAAAGCTTTGACATGAAAATTTTAAGTAGCCCAAAAACTATGAAAAACGTTGTCTTTTGAAAACATTGTAGCACCATAAAACAAATTAGGGTGATATTAAAATATTTTGCAGTTTAGTTACGTTGCTTGCACTATATTTAGAATAATATTTAGCAATTTATTTAAATGAGCAACTTAAACCATTGTCGTAACGTTATAGAAGATAAGGAAAGCAACAATTATTATAAAACATTAATAGAAATACGTCATTTTAAGCAGTATAACAATCACTACCCATGTGTTTGGTATCTCTGAAACAGTTTGAAATAACAATTGTTGTAAATGGCATTATGATCATTTAAATCATTTGAAAGCGTCTACATGATAAGACGTGATATTATGTCAGCACGTTTTTGAAGTAAAGTCTTTAGAAAAAGTTAAATTTTCCATTTCTTGTAACTTTATTCCTTCATTCATTCGAAATTCATTATACCCTGATCATAGTATTTGAAGCTAAAATACAATTGTTGGACATTGCACCATCCACTTCATTTAAAAATATGTAATACCTTCTGTAGTGCTATTTGAGAAAATATAACTTTATGTTGCGTTGGCAACACTGATTGTTTATCTAGTGGTATTGCAGGGTATCTAGAAGAATTTCCCCTTCAATATTTCGCACAACGTGGTACAAAATTTTAGCGTTTTTAATTATATATTTACAGGCGCGGATCCAAGGAGAGAGTTATAGGGGCTATAGCTCTCCTTGACACACATGTTTTCACGGTTTCATACAATTCCACCGAACTTCCAGAATATCCTTACCTTCTGCTGTTTTAAAAATTGTAGCCCCGTAGCAGAGTTGCCGTGGGTCAATGAAAACTTGACCCACGACCCACTGACCCACCACCCACTCTGACCCACGACCCACCATGACCCAGGAGGCACAATGACAAACTCTAACCCACCACCCACCATGAACCGCCGTGACCCACTCTGACCCACCACCCACCATGAACCACTCTCATCCACTGTGACCTACTCTGACTCACCAAAATCCATCGTCATCAACTCTGAACACGATCCTCGGCCTCTTCTGTACTGACTAAAGAGTTTACACTTGTAATAAAACAAGAGTGTGAAATTGTCACTAATCAGAGTTTGAATTCCTAGTCAATCGCTCAAGCACCACTCCGTTATTGTAACGGTGGATCTGACCTTTACAATATAAAATGGTAAAGTGCTTATCAGTGAGGAAATTGAAGCACTTCGAGGTGGGGGGAAATTAGTGTGTGCCTAAAATATACTTGTACTAAGAGAGTATTCTTGCAAGTGTTAATTTATCAACGCATTCCAAAAGAAACTTCTATTCAGAGGACAATACCCCTGTACAATATGGAAAAGGTTATGGTTTCTCAGTTCACAGTATTTTTCGCAAAAAATACTTGAAAAATCAGTTTCTCATTGTTGTGTAATCACTAAAACACCACGTTAAGTTTAAGTTACAAAGATAGCATAATTGCAATTATTATATATATTTATTCAAAGTAGTTTACCTAAAGCAAAGAAGAGACTTATTAAAAATTAGGTACAAAGTTGAATAACACCAATAAACCATTAGAAATACAAGTATACATTTTCCATAACTGGTAATTTGCCACCTTAAAACCAATCTTAAATCGGGTTTATTTCCTATTGGCCTCCAGAGCTTTTTCATGGTAAATCATCCGCAGCAGAATGATATCCATCCTTCAGCCAAGAAATAACTAGCTCGTCTACTTTGAGCTTGTCCAGCAGTGGGCCATTAACATTGATGAACAACAAGTTAGACAACGTTTAAGCACTTAGTCTATTTCTAATATCAGTCATCTGTAAATTCATAAGGGGAAATCCTCGTTGGCACTCTGTCGTGGAAATTGGTAATACTTCTACCCGATTCTGCAACTCCTCATCGACAATCTGCAGACGTAAGTCTGATAACGTTTTTTTTCGGTCAGTTTTGAAATACTCAGCAAGAAGTATCATTTCTCTATCACCATACAACATCTTTTCCATTTCCACCATGTCAGTTGGAAATGTCGACTCATGCAGAACAGAAACTTCATCTACCACACTTTCCATAGGGAATCTTGTGCATAAATTATCAATTAAAGCCTGATAAACTCCGTCCGCCTTATGCAGAGTCGTTTCGAAGCATGATTAGCGTCATACTAAAGGCCTTACTACTGCAGGAAACATATATTAGTCGAACTCTCTAGTATATCTCTAATTACACTTCAAAACGACTCTGCATAAGGCCCCGTAAGTTTAACGGCTGCGAGATACTCAATTTTTTTCGCAAAAATTCGGATCCTCACTACCTCCTTAGGATATTATGTATTATAATGAAAGCAATATAACATCCTAGTTTGGATTAAGGCCTAATTATATACCAAAAGTCATTTCATTTGACTTTGCAATTTGACCGTGATGATCAGGCACACATAGTTACATTCAATTTTTTATATAATAATTTATATATTACAGATTCAAAAATGCATTTTTTTCAGTAGTTAGCTCCTCTAAAAACTCACAGGTTTCGAAAGCCAAGTAGTAGTATAAGTCTTATTGCTATTATTACAATTACAAATATCAATATCCAAAAGTGCCTGAAGTTCTTTTTTCACTTTCGTAGATATACTCACCTTAGGTAAGTAGACAGATACAAATGGAAAAGGAAGGGAAATGAAGGTCTTGAAAGTAAAACGAAGACAAATTTACCAGTCTTTAGAAGATACTGTCTGTCTACAATGCAGTGAGCAGAGTTGGTCGGTAGATCAGACTGAGTCGGTGGGTCGCAGTGGGTCATGATGGGTGGTAAGTCGCAGTAGGTCACGGTGGGTGGTGGGTAACAGTGGGTCACATGCTGTTGACCCACGACCCACTGACTCACTCAGAAAACTTGACCCACCGACCAACTGACCCACTCCATCTCTGTTCCGTAGTTGCCAAATGGTCAGTGATTGCTGGTTGTGCCCATTGAGAATTTTTCTCAAGATCATAATATCTACAACATATCACGGTTTCAACCAATTCCACCGAAATCCGGAATACCGTTACCTTCTGCTGTTTTCAAAACAGTGACCCTGTAGTGGCCAAACAGTCAGTGATTGGTGGTTGTGCGTATTGAGATTTTTTTTTCAGGATCACAATATCTACAACATATGACAGTTTCAGTCATTTTCATCGAAATCTAGAACATCACTATCTTCGGCTGCTTTCAAAAAGTGGTCTCGTAGTGGCCGAATGATCAGTGATTGGTGATTATGCCCATTAAGACATTTCTCAGGATTACAGTATCTACAACATTTTACGGTTAGTCATTTTTACCGAAATCCAGAATATCGTCATCTTCGACTGTTTTTTTTTTTAAAAAAGTGGCCCTGCAGTGGCCAAACTGTCAGTGATTTGTGGTTGTGCCCGTTACGACTTTTTCTCAACAACACAATATCTACAACATACCACAATTATGTCGGTCTTTTGTCATTTCGAAAAGAGCAATTGTCCCCTGGAATCCTTTTCTCGTAAAAACGAGAAAACCCGTATTTCCTACTTTGAAGTCATCTTTGCATCGGCAGAATTTTGTTTCTTTAATGTGGCCCTTTTAATCAAAGGTACTCAATTATTAAAAAGAGGCCCTTTGTCCTTCTTAACCTATTTTCCTAAAGAAACATAAAAAAAAAATACTTGTCGATTTATTTTCGGCCTAGTATATATGTGCCAAGTTTGAAGAAAATCTGACGACGAGAAACCCTTGTGAAGCTACCTCCTTTACACTTCCACTTTATGGACTTGACGGTTTCTTTTCCACAGAGTCTTCAATTCTAGTTGCATATTCTTCGACGGGGAAAAAATCATATGATCGTTTACAATATGTTACTTTCCATCCAATATAATACTCATAAATGGAAGATTTGTTGTTACTTAAAGGTTGTTGCAATTATTTCGGGAATGCAACAAGGGAACATCAAATATGCTAGCTTTCCTTATGAATGGGATAATCGTCAACGAGATGCCCATTACCTAAGGAAGAAATAGTATGAAGGAAGTGGACAGTTGATTAAAAAACTATGCAGTGCCAAGATCTAGTTGCTTACGAAGATATCCTCATTCCTTCACTTCATATTAAATTACTGTTACGGGATATGAAGTAAGGACAAGCTAGGACATATTTATTTCATGTGGAAATTCAACCAGTCATCAATGGAAGCCAAGCAGCCTTCAAGAATTCACTGCTTGATGTTATTAACACCAATATTTTGCTGTACTTCGCTAGCTGACTTTACATTGAATTGAATGGAATTTCTCTTTATTTCAGCGGGCGAGGTTCAGCCGGAGGCTGCTCTGCCACCTTACCCTTGTCATCATTACAAAGAAAAGAAAGAAAAAATAAAGATACAAGATACAAATAACAACATAACACGATATATTCAATAATACTAATGATAAACAAAACACAGTAAATGTAAATGTAAATGTAAAAAAAAAAAAACCTATATTCATACTGCTAGTCCAATTTCATACGATACTGTAGTAAACCTTTCATGTGTGCCATTACTTTGTCTCTGATCTCTAAATAATAATGTTTGGAGTGATGATTTAAATGAATTATACGGTTTGTCAGTGATTGACTTTGGTAGGGAGTTCCAGATTCTTACTGCCGAAATTGAAAATGCCTTCTCTGTTATTTTTAAAGAATGCCGGGGCATATTCAGTTTATTGCTTCCTTGGGTATTGCAACGGTGAATTTCTGACCTACATGTTAATTTATGATGCAAGTAAGGTGGTGTTTTATGTTAATTTGTTTTGTATAGCAAACAACAGTATCGGAGATATCGTTTGCGGGACATGGTTAGGATATTGTTTTCATTAAGTACCGGCAGAATATGCTGAGACTTTCTATGATTGAGTGGTATTGGTATCAGTTATAAAAAGAAATAACCAAACCTCAAAAGTGCCAAATATTCATTAAGATGCATATACAAATCCCCCGCTTGATCTAGCTAGTAGTTAACGTGCAAGACTTCGGTACACGTGGTCCAATGGGAGTGCATTTTGGCGTTCACCCAGTGTGGTGACCTACAGTGCTCTCAAACGGGTCGGGTCAACTCGGGTCGGGTTGTCGGGTCGGGTCAGTCGGGTGAGCTCAGGTCGGGTTGTCGGGTCAGGCTACTCGGATCGGGTTGTCGGGTCGGGTCAGTCTGATCAGCTCGGGTCGGGTTTTCTGGTCGAGTTATTCGGGTCGGGTCAATCGGGTCATCTCGGGTCGGGTTGTTCGGGTCGGGTTGTCAGGTCGGGTCAATCGGGTCAGCTCGGGTCGGGTTGTCGGGTCAGGTCAATCCGATCGGATCACGGGTCGGGTCACTCGGGTTGGGTCGGGTCAGTCAATTCGGGTCACGGGTGGGGTCGGGTCGGTCTTCAACCCGACCCGTTGAGAGCACTACGGTTGCACTATAACTACGGATTCAGTCTTTGAAAATTAAAACACAAAAAGCTTTCTGCACTCTAGTCGCCATCTTTGCCACTAGCTTTTTCTAACGACATACAGAGGAAAGAGTGCATGTGCATGCGTGAGTACAAAACTGTTTGAGTTCTTTCATTTGATATTATTCATAATTTTAAATTAATTGTAATAGATACTACAAAGTTTCAAACCCCTAATATTCATTTGGAAACATTCTGCATTACTTCAAATTAAGTCATCCTATATTCATGTCTTCTTCCCTTTTTCCAGAAAGAACAAATCTTAAAAGTCATGATGCTACTCCAGCATAAACAATTTAGGGGAGGGAAAGTGCACTCGCACTCAGAAAGACTTAAATATTACAAATACAATCTCGTTGTGTCTGTTTTTTCTTTAAATAATAATCTATTATGTTAGTGAAAGATGAAACAAAAACCGAAAGATGGTAACACTTTTTATAGAATTCAATATCGAGCTTCAATGTCGATATATCAGTTTGCATTTTCAGAGCAACTAGATCTTTTATATTTATTTCTTGATTTTCCTTGTACATCTGTTATTTTTTCTTTTTAAAAAAGCTGTTTCCACCTTCAATGATAAGGAAATGTTGTGACAAAGACAACACTTGTTTTCGTATCAGAACTGTGATAAATAACTAAATGGAACAGGTGGTCAAGAATTGAGTTCTTGTATTTGACAACAATCAAGCAATTTATGATGGGGTTTATTTGACCATTTGCTTTAGCGCTGTCCATGTGGCCTTAAACTAATGCGACCTAAACATAATTTATGAATGTAGTATTCAAATAGAAGGTCAGCTTAGTAAACTTAACTACCATGATCATGAAGTCTGTTTCCAACAAGAAAAATTTATTTTAAATACAGTTATATACATATGACAGATTTTGCCGCTCCGTGCAAATGCACATGTTGCACATATGGTAGAGCCGGCCCTGCATCTAGTCAGATATTTAGTCGACAAATTATTTATGTATGATATTTAGAAAACTACTAATATTCAAACTAGTATTATTTCTTACCTTTAGACAGGCACGTAGCCAGGATTTCGTGAAGGGGGGGGGGTCCGTGACATGAAATACCGTGGTCATCACAAAAGGGGCTTGATCATTCTAAACAATTTTACTGGAACATACATTAGTTCATTTAGCCAGGGTTTCGTAACGGGGGGGGGGGGACAAAATTCTGAAGGCCCAGGAGCCCGATCAATCTAAACAACTTTACTATCAACATTTATTGGTTTGTGAGGATATGTTGGTAAGTATTTTAATAAACTATGAAGAAATCTCGAGTAAAAAAACGTATTGAAAAAAACGTATTTTACATCCTTCCTCTGTTTATTCAAATATAACAATTTTTCTTTCATTATGACCTCACTAATTATAAAAAGTACATATTCACTATTATAAAAAGTACATACTCAATAATGTCTTGTATATGAACAAAAACACCAGAGGTGCAAAAAGTGCAGTCAAGTTCGTCAGCCTCAAAAAGTGTTCAGATGAGGATGGATGAGCCAAGTTCCTTGGCCACTGCATCTGAAAGGAACACTGGAACTTGGCGCGAGGTGTCTAACATATTGGAATACATTAAGATGTCTGTTCCTAGTTTCAGGGCCGGGACATTTCAGTCCTAAGGCTAGTGGTGACCCCAAATCCACCACGCTCACAAACACAAACACCCCTAAGGCTCGTTAACATCATTTACTTTGACACTTCGTGGAGGAATATAAGTTTTCCTTGTCTGGGTTTCGAACCACCAATCTTACTGAAGTATTCTGTATATGTGCCTTAGCACATTAGCAAAGTTGATATTCCTAAGGTTGATGGTGGTCCCAAACCCACCACGCCCACCACCACTATCCCTAAGGTTCCTTAACATCATTTTCCTTGACACCTCGCGCCAAGTTCCAGTGTCCCTTTCAGATGCAGTGGCCAAGGAACTTGGCTCATCCATCCTTATCTGAACACTTTTTGAGGCTGACGAACTTGGCTGCACTTTTTGCACCTCTGGTGTTTTTGTTCATATTTCACTTCTTTTTGTAGTTCACTATGTCAATATCGTATATTGGGATTCTCAATTGTGGCATATTGCTGAATTTAAATTTAAAATTGTACATTTTTAAAGGAGTCATAATGTGTCACATAAAACATTAGTTTCCAAGGGCTCTCCCACCGGGAATCGAACCCAAGACCTGTACAAGAAAAATGAAATGAAATCTTTGAGTTTTACGTCACACGGTTATGCCGATTAGGCTAAAGGAGACGGTGATAATGAGAGATGAGTGAAAATGGTGGAATGAAGAAAGTGGAAGGAAACGGGAGAACCCCGAGAAAACCCACGAGCACGGTGTTTGTCCACCACAAAGTTCACTTGGCGGGGGCTGGGATCGAACCCGGGACCCCAAGCACCAGAGGTGAACGCTCTACCACTGAGCCACCGCGCCCCCCACCTGTACAAAAAAGGCGCACATGCTAGCCACTAGAACAGCGGGGAGGATTTTTTCTATCAAATATCTGTCAGAGCGTTATGTCCAAACGAGATTCCAATTCATTTACAAAATCACGATCGCTAACATCTCATTTTTCATTGCCTAGGGCCCAAAACCCTTGATGCTGAATCCTCGCTGCTACATCACTAGACATAGCTGGTGTTTCAATATACCTAGTTGTTCTCTACCTTTTCACATTGCGAAATTACGGAGTTCATTACATGACGCGCATGTTGCGCAGTTTCATACTGCCTCGGGTTTTCCTTCCAATGATATACACCTTTCAAATAGCTTGTAAACTTAATAATATTTTCCATTAACATATCCTAACTGTATATAAAACTACATGAACTGGCATAAATTAAAGGGGTGCTTCTGGGTGACGTGGAAAGTTGAAATGATGAAGGGGGATGAAGAATTTTCCCATGTTATTTAAATGGGTCTTTATATATATATATATATATATATATATATATATATATATATATATATATATATATATATATATATATATATATATATATATATATATAATCTCATGTTTTAGGAACTTGGAATTGGAATATAAAATTGAAATTCGGCATGCTTGTAGTAAATCAATAAAAATAAACAATTCCAACTTTAGAGTGGTTTTCTGGGGAACTGAAAAATTTTCCCATGGTACGTATTTATATGGGACACCTTTTACACCCCAAAATTATACGGCACTTCCTGTAGGGCTACAATGATTAAATTTGACGTGATTGTAGTTTTTCGGAACTAACCGACAGAAAAATTGCCAAAAGTGAATATTTTTAATTTTTAGGGAGTCTAAAGGGGAGATGAAGAAATTCCCCATGCTATTTAAATAGGCCTTTTTTCGGACAAATAATCTCATATTTTAGGTACTTGAAATTGAAATACAAACGTGAAATTCGGTATGCTTCAACGTTTTCGTTAGTATTACTTAAGCAAGTCAGTAAAAATGAAAATATCCAAATTTAGAGTGGTTTTATGGGGAACAGAAAAAATCTTTTCCATGTTATTTATATTGGACGTCTTCTAAACCCCAAAATGTTTAGGCACTTCCGGCAGGGTTAGAATGATGAAATTTGGCACGATTGTATCTTCCCGGGACTAACCAACAGGAAAATTGCTAAAATTGAATATTTTTAAGGAGTCTAAAGGAAGGTGAAGAAATCACCATGTTATTTAAATAGGCGTTTTCCTGGAATACAAAATCTTATCTTTTAGATAGTTGAAATAGGAAAAGAAACTTGAAATTCGGGAATTGTAAGCTTAAGAGGTGTGAGGAAGTAGGACGAGCAAAGGCAAAGGTGTGGGGGCGAACCCCCGAAGGGCAAATTCAGAAAATATGAAGAGCAAAAGGCACGAAATTCACCGTTGATGAAAAGGCTGATACGTAAGAGATTCTCACACTGTTCACAGATAGAGACACGAAGTATCAAGAACATTTTTACATAATAACTGTGGTAACTATAATATAACTCTGGTACCAATATATTTACGAAATCGGTTACATTTTGTTGCTAGTCTCACATAAATTCGAACAATTGGATTTCTCATTTCTTCGAAAACTTCATTAATTTTAAACATTCTTACCTCTACATTATCTTACTTATCGAATTAATTTCAATATCTATTTAATACCAATGACTGCAATAAAGGAAAAATATTCACCGAAAAAAGACAAAATATTGGCTTTCCTTGTCTGGGTTTCCAACCACGAAATTTACGGCAGTATGTACGTGTCTTAGCCCACAATTTTAAAAGTTAACTAATTCACAGAACGTGCCTCATTAACTTGCTTAACTACTTATTACTAGCTTTCACTTATTTTACTCGCACACTGAGAAAAACTGTGTGGCGTACGTAAAAACGTTTGTTACATGTCTAAATCCTGTAGTTGTTTGACTTAACCTACACTAAACGTATAACTGAAAAAGTATATTTGAACGTACTTTCCACACGAACGAAAAGACTGTATGTAGGCGGTCAGGATCTCACATACAGATGGCCGTATGTAACTTATAGCTGACGTACGTAATGTACGGAAGACTGTTAGATATCAGACATCCTGCAACGACATTGTGTAACATTTAAGCGGGAAAGAGGGCAGTGCGTATGTAACATATGGATAACGTATGTTAAGTATATCCACCAGCGAGGATGGCACCAACTCGACCACTCAGACGATTGACATTATCACTATGCACATGATGTGTTCAATAACGGAATCGTTCCCGATTTCTGATTGTAAGGACAGTTTTTTGCTAATGAAAAAATTTCCGTAGCAAATTCCTCAAAATTCATTTTCAAGCCGTTATAGTGTATCTTTATGGAGAGTTTCGCATCTTTATCTCATTAAGAAGTACCTAATGGCTATGGACAGTTTTTCTTCCATAAAAATTCCCATAGTACATTCCTTAAATTTGGAACCTTTATTTACACAGGTCATTACATAAGGTAGGCACCATTATACAGAGTTTCAATTCTCTATCTCATTTGAAAGTACCTAATCAATGAAGAGTGAGTAAATGAAGCGATCTCTATTTGAGTAAGGACAATTTTTCGCCCATAGAAAATTCCATAGCACATTACTTAAATTTCGGATATTTTTCATATTCAAGCCATTATAAGCTACCTTCGTGTAGACATTCACATCTTCATCTCATTGGGAAGTACCTAATGGCTACGGATAATTTTTCGTCTATAAAAAATTTCCCATATCGTCACATTTCGGACTTTTTCCATACTCAGGTCATTATAAGATACCTTTATGCAGAGTTTCACGACTTATCTCATTGGAAATACAAAATCAATGTGATGAGCGAGTGAGTGAACCGATTTCTGCTTGACTAAGAACAGTTTTCACCCATAAATTTTTTCCATAGCACTTCCTTAAATTTCGGACATTTTCCATACTCAAATCATTATAAGGTACCTTTATGCATAGATTCATCCTTCTATCTCATTGGGAAGTACCTAATTAATGCTATGAATGAGTCAATCATTGAGTGAACCTATTTCTGCTTCGCTACGGACAGTTTTCACCCATAAAAATTTCCTTTAGTACATTACTTAAATTTCAAACCTTTTCCATACTCAAGTCATTATAAGGTACCAATATACAGACTTTTACGTCAATATTTCATAAACAAGTACTTAATCAACGTGACGAGTGAATGAATGAACCGATATCTGCTTGGCTAAAAATAGTTTTTCACCCATAAAAAATTCCCATTGCACATTCCTCACATTTAAGAGTTTTTTCACACACAAGTCAAGAGTTTTTTCACACATAAGATACCTTTACGCACAGCTTCACGTCATTATCATTGGAAACTAACAAAGCAAATGTGATGAGTGACTGAATGAACCGTGCTTTGTTAAGGACAGTTTTTCGCCCATGAAAAATTTCCAATAGCACATTCCTCACATTTCGGAATTTTTTTACACTTAAGCCATTATAAGGTACAGTACCTTTATGCAGAGTTTCACGTCTCTATCTCATTGGAAAGTACCTAATCAGTTTGATGAGTGAGGAGAAGAACATATTTATGTTTGGCTAAAGACAGTTTCTCGCCCATAAAAAAAATCCCATAGCACATTAATCACATTTCAGACTTTTTCTGTACTCTAGTCATTATAGGGTGCTTCTATGCAAAGTTTCACCTCTATACCTCATTGGGTATTACCTAATCAATTTGATGATTGAGAGAATGAAACGATTTCTACTTGGCTAAGAACAGTTTTTCGACAATAAAAAATTTCTTATAACACATGCCACACATTTCGGAATTTTTCAATGCTCAAGTCATTATAGGGTAACTCTATGCAAAGTTTCACGTTTCTATCTCATTGGAAAGTATCTAATCAACTTGATGAGGGGGAGAATGAATCTATTTGTGTTTGACTAAGGACAGTTTTTCGCCCATAAATAACTCCCATAGCACATTCCTCACATTTCGGACTTTTTCCATATTCAAGTCATTATAATGTACCTTTATGCAGAGTTTCACGTCTCTATCCCATTGGGAAGTACCTAATTAACTTGCTAAGTGAGTGAGGAAAACGACTTCTTGATTGGCTAAGGAAAGTTTTTTGCCTATAAAAATTTTCCCATTATACATTCCTTAAATTTCGGACCTCTTCCATATTCAGGTTGTTATAGGGTACCTTTATGCAAAGTTTCACGTCTCTATCCCATTGGAAAATACCTAATCATTTTGAGTTTGAGTGAGTGAGTGAATCGATTTCTTGCTTCGCTAAGGACAGTTTTTTACCTATAAAAACTTTCCCGTAGAACATTCCTCAAATTTCGGACCTTTTTCATACTCAAGTCATTATAAGGTACCTTTGTGCAGAGTTTCACGTCTCTGTCTCATTAAAAAGTACCTAATCAATTTGATGAGTGAGTGAGCGAAACGATTTTTTTCCTGACTAAGGACAGTTTTTTGCCTATAAAAAATTTCTCATAGCACATTCCTAAGATTTCGGACTTTTTCCATACTTAGGTCGTTATAGGGTACCTTTATGCAAAGTTTCAGGTTTCTATCTCTTTGCGAAGTAGGGCCTACCTAATCAATTTGATGAGTGAGTGAGTGAAACGATTTTTTTCCTGGCTAAGAACAGTTTTTTGCCTATAAAAAATTTCCCATAGCACATTCCTAAGATTTCGGACTTTTTCCGTACTCAGGTTGTTATAGGGTACCTTTATGCAAAGTTTCAAGTTTCTATCTCATTGGGAAGTACCTAATCAATTTGATGAGTGAGTGAGTGAAACGATTTCTTTCCTGGCTAAGGACAGTTTCTGGCCCATAAAAGATTCCCATAGGATATTCCCGACATTTTGGACTTTTTCCATACTCAAATTGTTATAGGGTACATTTATGCAAAGTTTCACGTTTCTATCTCATTGGGAAGTAGTTAATCAATTTGATGAGTGAGTGATTGAAACGATTTTTTTTCCTGGCTAAGGACAGTTTTTTGCCTATAAAAAATTTCCCATAGCACATTCCTCAGATTTCGGACTTTTTCCATACACAAGTTATTGTAGGGTACCTTTATGCAGAGTTTCAAGTTTCCATTTCATTGGGAAGTACCTAATCAATTTGATGAGTGAGTGAGTGAAACGATTTTTTTCCTGGCTAAGAACAGTTTTTGCCTATAAAAAATGTCCCATAGCACATTCCTCAGATCTTGGACTTTTTCCATACTTAGGTTGTTATAGGGTACCTTTATGCAAAGTTTCAGGTTTCTATCTCTTTGGGAATCAATTTGATGAGTGAGTGAGTGAAACGATTTTTTCCTGGCTAAGGACAGTTTTTTGCCTATAAAAATGTCCCATAGCACATTCCTCAGATTTTGGACTTTTTCCATACTCAAATTGTTATAGGGTACCTTTATGCAAAGTTTCACGTTTCTATCTCCTTGGGAAGTAGTTAATCAATTTGATGAGTGAGTGAGTGAAACGATTTTTTTTCCTGGCTAAGGACAGTTTTTTGCCAGTAAAAAATTTCCCATAGCACATTCCTCAAATTTTGGACTTTTTCCATGCCCAAATTGTTATAGGGTACCTTCATGCAAAGTTTCACGTTTCTATCTCATTGGGAAGTACCTAATCAATTTGATGAGTGAGTCAGTGAGTCAGTGAGCCTGAAAACTGCATATTTTGGGGGTCCAGTACTCGAATATGGTTGAAGGTAGAAATGTGAGATTTGGCATATGGGTACATCTGTTGGATATCTCCTTACATTCTAAATTCCATGTTTCCACCCTTAATAGAATCGTTTTTACAAAGCCTCGAAATCGGCGATTTTACCCAAAACTCTTGTTCGTGTATAATATGCTTACGGCAGTGCAGGCCAGTTTTCATTTGCTTCGCGGAACTTGGCTGCCATGCACTGCCGTGCATGTTGAAAATATTTTGCAATATCTGCGTTCCTTTTTCTGTTGAATCAAATTTTAACAGAACTTTCTTTCCACATATATTTTTATTTTTATTTTTCCGTCAACTACTGTCTGTTTCAAATGACAAGTTAAAGGAGCAGTAGAAAATTGTTTTTGAGATAACATGTTTGATATTGCAAGAATGTGATGATGAAAAATTATGATAAAATATGTCCACGCTGTTACACAACGGCACTATGCTTTCGGAAGCTTGAAATTTCCCTGACTAGTAGCAGAAATTCTGAGAATTCCGCAACTTTTCTAGAAATTTCAAATTTCCTGACTTTTCCAGGATATATCGCTCACCTTGCAACTATGTATTGCAAGTAATACAAACTTCCTCATAAGAAAGAGTAACCAAAAGCTTCCTGTAGTTTATTTTTAACGCTTATCCTTCTTTTTCTCATTTCATTTTGTTTTATCCTTCCCTAATTTTTTTCACTTCTGGTCTCGAAGGGGGGGTCCGGACCCCCGGACCCCCCCTTGGCTACGTACCTGCTTTAGACAAGTTTTTTGTATTGTATACTGTACGTGATATTTTCGTTCTTATTAAAGACCTACTTTCACGAAAAAAAATCATTTATACTTTTATTTCTTGGTTGATATTGGTAAAGCACTGCTAAAACCCGGATTATTAGTAGGTATGCTACTCATATATATTGTAAAATATTTGTTCCGTATCAGTACCTAGCGTTTAATTTATGTTGCATTTTACAATAATTACCTACATAAAAATACAACATACTTTTAAATAGATGTGAGATACATTACAAATGACTATTTGAAAATAAAGAAATTTAGAAAAAAAAACGAGGGACAATGTTCTTTTTTTTTTTTAAAAAAAATGTACATTTCTGAAAGATACGAACGTTTATTATTATTATTATTATTATTATTATTATTATTATTATTATTATTATTATTATTATTATTATTTACAACACTTTTATACATTCCTCCCTGAAGCTGCAGTGGGGATTCTCCATTTGCACGTTTCAGTCGATCATTCAGTACGTACGCAAAACATAACCAAGTAATTTTACGTTTGTACCAGGGGTAAAAGTGTGGGGGAACGCTGGGGTGACGCCGTCCCCTACCTCGAAAAAATATGTACGACGTCCCCCCAGTTCCTAAAACATTACAATGAGCAAAGATAAGCAGGGGGAACGGCGTGACGTCATGCCGCTACCCACCGTTCTCTTACCTTTTCAGATCCATTTTTACCCCTGGTTTGTACTATTATTCATTTTCACGTCCCCTACTGTATCTCATTTGGTGAATCCCCTTCCCCTTGTGCAGTTCACTGCTTCTTTCTGTTTATGCCATTATTTTGGTGGGATATGACTTTCTTTAGTTTCTTTTAATCCGACGTGAATATCTCTATTTGCACTTAGAAGAAGGTGACCGGCGAAACTTCGCCCGGCTGCTGCTTGAAAACACCGTCGCGTTGGATCTATGTTTGTTGGAACTTTTGTTATTGTAGAATCACCTCTCGATGTTGTTTTTCGGTCTTGTTCTCTTCTATCCTATACATACATACATACATATATATATATATATATATATATATATATATATATATATATCTGTAATTTTATATTTCGTTGTTATGAAACCAGAAATAGCGCACTACCATATGGAAGTTTTTCTTTCTACAAGTTGCTCTTTTGTATCAAAATATTAAAAATACTCTTAGATATTGATCAAAACCAATATCATCTCTCTATAGCTCATGCTGGTTCCAGAGATATGGCTCCTATAATCTCCCGAAACCGGAACTTATTTTGGCCAATATCCAGGGAACAGTAAGAATGACACGAACAATTCCATTCTCAGATAGATTTTGATGCTTTATCGAATGGATAGCTCAAAATTGAAAAAGTCACTTCAGTAACGAACTTTTTAAAAGTTCGTTGATAAGCAAATATATAAAGACCTGGCCGACGAAAGCAAGAAGCTATGGAAATGTCAGAAAGTTACAGTCTAAGTAAGATCAGTCTAAGCTACTGCAATTGTCCCTAACACTGCCGTGACGCAACTGGAACAGATAAATGCAAAACATTTCCTAACAGACCTACAAAAATCAGTAATACTATACGTAGGCTTATGGTCAGGAAGTTCTTTGGAGAACTCTTACAATAATCTGCACTTGTCACAGACGGCCTTCAGATTATTAACCTGAAACCGGTTTAAACTGAGATACAGGAATCAATAATAATAATAATAATAATAATAATAATAATAATAATAATAATAATAATAATAATAATAATAATAATAAGAAGAAGAAGAAGAAGAAGAAGAAGAAGAAGACTTGAAAATAAATGTCATTTTATTGAACGTAAACTTCAGAGTTTACATTGTAATATATTGTAAGTCGAATATTTCTCTTCAGTAATTAGGCAGGCGGAACAACGTATAAATCTGAATCTAAAGGTGTCATTATTTTTTCAGTTCTTTTGCTCAGAATCTTTGTTGCCAAATCAAACAAAATGTTCTGTTCGATGCATAGGAGCATTCATTCCGTAGTCAATTCTTTTTCTCTTTTGATATGAACATCTGCATGAGTTCATAGTTCAAACATGACTTCCAACATAGCATCATTTCCTTCGGTTTCTGATATAAAGATTCCGCCCACTTCGGTTTCTGCTTTGGTTGCAGTAGATATGGATTGAATAGGTTGTTATTTCCTGTTGATTTCACCTTCATAGGAAGCTTTGAACAGCAGTTCTGGAGGAAAACATTGACACACCTCATGGTAAGATCAGAGAGTGATTGTTCGCATTGCAGCACAAAATATATATATGTGAAAAACAGCCGATGAGATGAAGTTGGTAAACACAAGATCTCGTCCGAGCGTCGAGTAATTTAGTTGAAAAATAAAAGTGAAAGGTCAGGCTCAAAGCTCATAACCGCCGGATATGCTTTCCTGATTCACGTTTTTGCTAGATGAAAGACATCTTGACGATGGATCAAAGTTATGAGAGAATTGAAAAAAATTCGGCTCCCTCGTGACTATATGGTTATCGTTCCAGCCATTGATATAGAATACCTTGGTTTGAATTCTGGTGGAAGCTTATGCAGTTCGGTTGTTTGGTTGTAAGCAGCGTGAGTATTTGCCCCTGTTATGACTCACGTCGTTGTGATTTCACTTTAAGCTGTAGGTCCTGCTTTTACATAGATTCAGTGATGAAAGGAGCACAAAATTCCAATCCAACCAACCGAGATACTAATTTTGGTTTCTAAGAAAATAATTTTTGCGACACTTGTATTATAAATCGACAATGGAAAAACTCTTTTCTCAAAACGATTTTCATTTTCTTTTTAATCAAAAGATCTAATATATTTCAGGCAAAAATTTTCTTGTAAACCTTATATCTGGAGAACTATATATAGTGTACCCAAATCCAAACTATCGCTTAACTCGGTATGATGTGCTTATTCCGTAGAAAATACGAAAACTCGATTTAGGGGCCGTTCAAAAATTTTGTGGCCCTTAATGCAAAAACTAATTATTGGCCAAGATCGCAACCTTTTGATCCATTTTTTGGTTCATTCCTAAAATTCTTGTAAATTAAACTTGACAGAATTTTATGTTAATATACAAAGAATTTTGAAATACAGTAGAGCGTGGATTATCCGAACGTCGGTCAACCGAACGACCGCTTAACCGAACTGTGTACTCGCTCGCACCTGTTACTCTCCCACCCTACCGTCCATCATCCTCCTCACTCCCAAACCAAGTTTCCCACAGTAGTCGCCGCACTGAGCCACCGCTGGCGGAACATTGCTTCTAATGGGGCCTTCATAAGGCGTTGCTGACCGGCCAAGCCGCCAGTCGCTGTGTTTCAACAATCAGCACACTTCTGTCGGTTTGGCACTGGATGTAGAAGTAGCGACAGTATCAAAGCTGTTCACAGCAACAGCTGCGCCAGCTTAGAGTTGAGGCGTGCCGCTCCGCGCATGGCAAATAAACATGTACAGTTCGATTATCCGAACAAACCAGTTTTCCGAAAAACCATGTCCCCCAATTACTTCGGATAATCGACGCTCTACTGTAATACATTTATTGTCGAGAATCAAAGCGGTCAAATAGTTTCGGTAACAAGTAGAAGAAAATAATAATCAAAATTACCGATCGGACATAAGCAATGGTTTAGGCCTATAATATCTTTATTTACAGTTTAGACGTCCCGGATTCAAATCATTCCTGCATCAGTTCTAAATTCGATTTTCAATAGTTTCTTATTTGCACCATATACACACTTGACATTCTTTATCCAGTGGGTGTATTGATATCGTAGTTGCTTTGGTATCAGACTGCTCCAAGTTCCAGTTCGGTCGTCAGTCATTCTGATACAATTTTACATGAGACTGGACTTACGACGATTCCGGGCAAACATAGTTTTAGAGTACATTTTATTTTATCTTTGCACACTTCCCGCCAGTGCATTTGGTTGAGCTTTAAAGCATTTTCTGCTAGCACTCACGTGAACGTTTTAATCCAATAGATATCTTATTAGTTTTGTCGTGTAGGTAACGTTAGTTGTCAGCAAGCCCATCAAATGAGGTCATTGCCATTTGGCGGGTATTTGAAGTACTTAGTTGTCGCACGCGAACAAATTCATGTGTTACAGAGATTTGTGAATGGTGTGTCGTTTTGTTTTGTTTCCTGGCGTATTATAACTCTTTATTTAACCGTGGCGTGGCAGCAATGCGTTGCGGACAGATCCGTGTTTCAGGTGGAAAGCTTGCCAAGGAAAAGCAAACGTAGTCTAATAACGTTGAACTATGCTTCATTATTTCTCTTTTCAAGCCGCTGGGAAGAAAGTATGGTGAGAACAGTCTCTACTGTGAGGTAGAGGTCTGCACGGGCTCGGGCCGTGCCCGTGGGCCGGACTCAGGCGTACAAAACATATATCATTTCAGGCCCGGGCCAGGCTCGGGCCGTAAATTTTTAAATATACAATCATATTTCTGGGGCCTAAATTAGCAAATATACTGTACAACGACAGAATATTTACTGGACCATTCTTTATGGAGAACTTTTAAAGTACAACTGCAAAATTGAGCCTCTAATTGCTGTAAATGAAAATACAATTTTGGGTTAATAATTAAGTTTCTGTAATCCGGGCTTATTTTGGGCTCATTTGATTATCACACGAACTGGAGCCAGTCTCGGGCCTAAATGCTAACACATGTTTCGGACTCGGGCAGGGCCGGGCTCGGACTAAAAATTCCAGCCCGTGCAGACCTCTACTGTGAGGTTAATTTTCGTGATGATCTGTGTACCTGCTAACTGCACCAAATTCAATTCCCGTCGTGTTTCGAGAGCTCTCTTGTGGCTAAGCGGTTAGCGTACACGCCTTTGGCGTGCGAGATCCGGATTCAATTAATGGCGACAGCTCATGTGGTTCGGATTCCGCGTTAATCAGTAAGCCCATGTCTCATATAACCTCACTCTGAAAGGGACGCTAAACTCAAAACCACATCACATCACCGTTGTGGTTTGAAGATCACGTTAATTGTAGGTTTCTTCTTTTATAACCTGGGCACTTCATAAGGAATCAAAACCCAAAACTTAAAAAACCCTGGCCTTACTTGTCAGCGTACTATTTACATCTTACAACAGTCATTTTCTACCAATCTTTTCCAAGAATCTCTTCAGTTATTTGTTGAATTCCCACCATATTATGTGGACGACACTGGCTTCCCTCCTCTCCAGAATCTCCTCAATACGAAAAATTTACATTAAAAAATTCCGCTTCGGTTCTCTATCATGTAAGAACCGTTGACCGTAAGAAGATTTGAGGTTCATTTGAGGCAAGTTTGCTGTAAAATAAAATAAGGAAACCCTGTTGAGTCATTGGCGTTTATACTCTATTTAGAAGTCACTGAATGTTCACCACGACTTAAAATGGGAAAACGAATTATTCGAAATATAGAGGGTGTTTCAAAACAACACTGACAAGGTTTGGGACGTGATTCTTGACACCAAGTTAGGACAAAAAGTATAGGCCAACCTGGGTGCACAAATGCTTCCTTTCGGAGTTATAAACTGCCGAAAACATGAAAAAATTAAGTTAAAGGTCCATAGCTCCAATACCATAGGACCTACCGCAGTTGGGTCACGATTTCACTTAGGTACTTTTATATGCTCTATCCAAATATATAAGTTTCAGAGTCGTCCGGTACTTCCGCAACAATTTCTATAGAGGTAGTTTGTGAGTATTTCAAATTATATGTCCGTAGCCAAATTCCCTCCATAAAAATTGTTGCGTGAGTACCTTAGGATTCTGAAACATGTATTCTTAGATAGGGCACGTATTAGTTCCTAAGTGAATTTTTGACCCGACTAGATTTCGGAGATCCCATAATTTCGGAGCTATGAACCTTTAAACTTCATTGTTTTATGTTTTTGGCAGCTTATAACTCCGAAAGAAAGCATTTATGCACCCAGGTTGGTCTATACTTTCCGTCTTATCTGGATGTCAGAAATCATCTCCCAAACGTTGGCGGTGTTGTTTTAAAACATCCTGTAGAGTTGATAAACGCTTGATGTAAGTCAGTGCAGTTCTCACTAGCTAATAAGGATGAAACATTTTGGGATGCGGCTACTGAAAATGATGTGTAATGATATAACTGGCTGCTATAATCAATTTGAAGATCTGTTCGGTATCTTTAAAAGGCACAATCGTTATAATTGTGGAATGGTTTATTTTGCAAACTTCACAGCGTAAGAAACTAGTTTTATAACCTACGATGTCGAATTGGTTTATTGTAAGTTGAAAATTATCACTTTCCTCAAGCTGCATATTTTATCGCAGCAAACAATATCTCTGAGTTTTCATGTAGTTTAAGTGACGAAGCCTTCAGTTCATACATATAATTTGGTATGCATACCTCCTGTTATTATCCTTTTAGCACAGAATGTCCGAAATAAGACTTGTTATCTTCTTCAGCGCCGTAACTGAGATTTTTTTCTGGAGGGGCAAGCATTAATATTTGGGCCCCTAGAAAGAAAATAGGCCCCTTCTTTCCATCTTTCTCTTACTCTTTATGACCTTTCCGGAGCCCGTGGGCTCTCCCGTACAGCAAGGTTAATTACTCTCTTAGGCCCGTTCTATACATGACAAATTAATTAAGGGGACAATATTGTCAAATTTCAAAGTCATACGAATAAGTATTATTTCAAGGGCCCCTAATAGTAGACAAGTTTTTACTGAAATGGGCCTACGACTCATTTTTGTTTCATTTACCTTTTGTGTGCTGTTTTGTTTATGTAATGTAGCGAACCTGTTTGAAGTTTAATTTATAATTTCATGTTCGTATCGTATATGGAGTAAGAAAATTTTGTCTTAAAATGGCCCCCCTCGAAGAGCGAGGAGCTAACAGGCATTTTTTTCTTTAAATGTTCCTATGATCCCATTTTCAAATTTTCTTATACCTTCTTATAGGAAACATGTTCTCAAATTCTTCACTACATCCTTCCCAAAGACAAAATTTCGTGAAATCAAAATAGAATTCAGCTAACCGTTGTTTCTTCTTTGCAATAAATCTGCTCGTAGCTACTACACCTTCATCAAAACTAGCTCGTGTAATGATCACATAGGATCAGTACTATATATTACTGGGAAAATGAAAATTTATTAAAAAAATAAAAATAAAAAAACTTTTAATTCCAAAATTAAACAAACATATTGTTTTGCTATATGAAAACAATAAACCATTGGGAAAGTTTCCGTGGCTGTGTTAAGACACGGAACATAAGCTAGAAACAAACTTTCCAAGTAAAATATAGTCATAGAAAGTTGCTCGTGACCTCAACATCAAGAACAACAAACAGTGTTTAAACGTTTAAGAAGAAAGAGGTCCTAAGAGTCCATCCAGTTCTATATATGGCCACGAAAATAGGTTTGCTGTGGTCTACCACTGATGCTATCCTTACAGGTCCTAAGTTCGATCCCGTCTCTATAGCCACGCAAAGAGTTTTGCTGTTCGCTGCATCGTAATTGCTGCTCTCCCTATCACAGAAGTCTAGGCTTGTATCCAGTGAATTAGAGTGCCTTTAGTTAGTGCGACTTAAAATCGTTATCGTGTGGCATGAAAATGAGACGGGAAGCTGACTCCCTAAAAGAGGCCGAAACATGTAAGTAGCCAGTAAATGGAATTTAGTGCATAAAATAAGTTCTAAGCGATATAGCCCAAGGCTTATCGTATGCCTGGCGTATTATTTGAAATCATCTTGCTAATATGATGACTTTCTTTGTAAGTCAGATAGAATCTTTATTATTTAATTAAACTCCGTTGAACTAACTCTTATGACACACAGAGTAGATTTACTGATATTTGACATTCATTCAACATTCAACATTTGACCTTGGTTTAGCATACTTACTGAATATGAAAATAAGCAGTAGCGACCAATAGATTCCCTTTTGTTGTGTGTATAGCTTATGTAAATAAATAGTCATCATTATTACATGCTTCCTTTCTTATTCCTTATTGTAATTCTTAAATAAGGTTAATGAAAAGTTAAGAGAACCAGTAGTATTGTAGTAACGAAAGTTCATCAAGTAATTTGTAAAATAATTATTTTCTTAATAATGATAGAGTTGCATCGGCTTAGAGCGCAGCCTCATTTGGAACAAGAAACATACACTGTTCATTGCATTACAAGTAGCATACCCTACAGGGAAATCAAACTCTAGGTCACACTCTATCCACTGTAGTACCACGTTACCATCCCAGAGATGGTCATCCTCCCTCATTTTGCCCTCATGAGGGCCACCCTCACCCTCATTTTAGTAGTTGAGGGTAAGGGCATTGGAGGGTGAGGGCGATAAAGTAATTGAGGGTGAGTGTGGAGTCAATGGAGGGTGAGTGTGAGGGCGTCAATGGAGGGTGAGTGGAGAGCGTCAATGGAGAGTGAGTGTGATGGAGGGTGAGGGTGAGGAGCGTCAATTGAGGGTGAGGGTGAGGGAAGGTTAGAAAAATTACCATCTCTGTAACCATACAAAACTTCCGCCACTGACTCTAATACTAATAGTAATATTAACTCGAATGTTATTTGTGTTTGTTTGTTTGTGTGTGTGTGTGTGTGTGTGTGTGTGTGTGTGTGTGTGTGTGTGTGCAATGCTTTCCTTCAAATATTATGAATGGTAAGGGAGTGTTTTATTTACATGGTTTTTATCTTTATCAACGTCCAAGACATTACCTGCACTTGTCAATGTGAAAAATCCCCACAACTGAGTGATTGTAAGTTTAACACTCAGTTTTTCATCACACGAAATAGAATAATCTTTCAGGACTTATTTCTACTTTGCTTAGAATACAATACGGAAATAGCACCCTATTACTGAAAATATTGTATAAATATACATATAACACAATTATCACAATAATCGCAACCCAAAATACAGTACTTTAAAGTTATTAATCAACAACAGATGCAATGACTGAGGTCATGCAATTACGTATCAAATCTATAGTTGGACTCAATTTATGTTGCAATTTTAATTAAGGGCTATTATTCCAAATAAAGTACATGTATATCAATGCATCAACAAAGCTTTCTTTCAGAAATTTTTTCCGAGGGGGTTGTATTGGGACATTATTTGTTAAAGATGCTCTGTACAGGACTGACATATAGAATAATGGTAATCTTCCTTATCTCCGGAGAGGCGGTGGCAAAGTCTGGCATCGGAAGTATGTCTATCGGTGTTGCCAGACCAATCAGTTGGAAAAGCAGGAGACTCGAAGATTAAAAAATAGAAAAAGAAGGAAAGAAGGGAGAAAGCAGTAGGCACATACAGTGGCGGCGTTTGAATGTAAATTCAAGGGGAGATCAAAAATTGCGATTATTAAGGAGGCAGTGGTCAAAACACTTTCAAACTACTTTCATTTCAAAATAAAGCAATACATACGAAACAAATTTGAATTTTAATTACATCAAAATAAGTTTCATAAAGAAAATGTTTTCCGATTATTAGAAATCTTTTAGACGTAGAAAGAACCCCATGCCCACTAATTGCACCTAATAGCAATAGAATGCCTAATTGCCGCCCATGCCCCCTAATGCCATAGAGTGAATAAATTTTCCGCAGCAAAAAGCAGCAGAATTTGCAGCTGAATTTTCCGCTGCAAGGAAAAAGCAGGAGATTGTTCATATTTTTTTTCGCAGTAGATCAGTTAAACTAACTAACTAACTCTATGGCCTATGGAACCCGGAGGTTCAATGCCGCGTTCACAAAAGCTCTCCACTGACTTCTATCCTTAGCTAATTGGATCCAATTTCTACTTTGTATTCCTATCTCTGCGAGATCCATCTTAATATTGTCCTCCAATCTGCGCTTAGGTCTTCCTAATGGTCGTTTTCCGATGGGTCTTCCAGTTAAAGACTTTGAAAGCGTTTCTACTTTTTTCCCTTCTAGCTACATGACCTGCCCACCTAAGCCTCCTAAACTTGACGACCCTAAGATGTTGGGTAAACCGTATAACTTATGTAGTTCATCGTTATGAAGATTACGCCATTCCCCATTCCCGTTCCTCTTGGGTCCGAATATTCGTCTCAGGATCTTGTTCTCAAATACTTTCAGTCTATGTTCTTCCCTCAGAGTAAGCAACCATGTTTCGCAACCATACAGAACAACAGACATGATTATCGTTTTATATATTTTAAGCTTCAAATTCCTCGACAGAATTCGCGACGACAAGAGATTTTGAACCGAATAGTAACACGAATTCCCTGCTTTTAGTCGACATTTAATTTCTTCGTGAATATGATTTTCGTCTGTTAATATTGATCCTAAATATTTGAAAGTATTCACTTTATCAAAAGTATTATTTAATATTTTAACGCATCCACAATTTGCCGTATTACGGTCCCGACGCACTTCCATGTATTTAGTTTTCTCTGCATTTATTTCTAAACTCATGTCCGTGCAAGCGTTTAATAAGATCTCTGCATTTCTTTCTATTGTTCTCCTATCATACCCTATTAAATTTACATCATCAGCATATGCCATGACCTGGTGAATACCGTTCAACTCTAGGCCCTGGTTGCTATCTTTGATTTTTGTTATGGCGTATTCCAGCACAAAGTTAAATAATAATGGCGACAACGCATCTCCATGTTTCAGGCCATTTTCGACGTGAAAGCTCGTGGACAAAAATTTTCCTACCCGGACTTTACTTTGGGATTCATTTAAACATATCTTAATTAATCTAATTAGCTTTCTCGGTATTCCAACTTCTGTAAGAACGTTGTATATTGTTTCTCCCCTAACCGAGTAGTACGCCTTTTTAAAATCAATAAATAATTGATGTACCGGGATATTGTATTCCCACTTTTTTTCGAGTATTTGGCGAATGGTAAATATTTGGTCTATAGTTGATCGATTTCGTCTAAATCCGCACTGATAATCTCCAATAATTTCATCTGCGTATGGGGTCAATCTTGCTAATAGAATGTTTGAAAGGATTTTATAGGATGTTGACAGAAGAGAAATGCCTCGATAATTATTACAGTTAGTTTTGTCGCCTTTCTTGTGAATTGGAACAATGATTGATTCTTTCCACTCTTGTGGCAATTCTTCCTTGTTCCAGATAAGGAGAATGAGTATGTGTATCTTGTTCCATAATTTTTTGCCTCCAGCTAAACTTAACTCAGCCGGAATTTCATCTACACCCGGAGATTTGTGTTTCTTTAATTTCTTTATAGCGGTTTCTACTTCTAGAACGTAGAAAATGCAGGAGATCTTCTGCAAAACAACTAGATCTGCAAACATTAATGTCTTCAAGAAGCACTGGTGCTAATAGCGCTTTTTATTGCTCACTGCATAACTTAAAATAAATCTCAAAGGTCCTAGTGGAAAATAGTTGTTACTTAAAAGAGAAGTAAAATGGAATTGGTTAATATGAAGCATGGCGGTGTTCAGGATACTTTTTGAGGGGTTGGAAACAGTGCCATTCTCAGGATATTTTCATGAGGAGCAGTGGCGGCTCGTGCTTTGAATTTTAGGTGATGCACAATAGATGACTTTGCCTTTTTCATTATTATTATTATTATTATTATTATTATTATTATTATTATTATTATTATTATTATAAATATTAATAGTTTAATAATAATAATAATAATAATAATAATAATAATAATAATAATAATAATAATAATAATAATAATAATAGTTAGTATAAATAATAATGGCGATTACTTTATGGCATTTTTCAAGCATGCAATGGAGAAGCTCACTTTGCATGATTTTTGACGTACTCTTGAAAATTGTTCTGCTTTCAAAATTACTCTTGAGAGCGGTGTCAAGTTCAGCACTGAAATTAATCCACGAAATACGCCTGGATTTGAAGTAGAGTCTTTTTCATCATGTCCTCTTAAAGCCAGTTCGAAGGTGTCACAAAACAGAATGCAATTGATAATTATATTGAGCACGTACCTATTTTGCGTCACTTTTTGATTGCAATTCGCAATGGATCGCGTATTACCAGCATCTAGTTGAGCAGCAATATTCACATTTCACAACACAGTAAGATTAACATGTTTTTTTATAAGCTGACAAATTTTCATGTTTTATTATTAT
The DNA here is from genome assembly GCF_964235325.1 of Thermobia domestica. NCBI lineage: Eukaryota > Metazoa > Arthropoda > Insecta > Zygentoma > Lepismatidae > Thermobia > Thermobia domestica. The sequence goes on along the minus strand of NC_137464.1, from coordinate 231,847,354 downwards.
TATTTTGTCGTGCAGATGCTGGATATCCAAAACACCTTCTTTACTCCATGCATCTTCTCCCGCCCCGAACAACAATCACGGAAAACAAAACAAAGCATTTTCAATTTCACATCCACATAACTACTTATGTGGTTCGCATAAGTTGGGATTAAACTTCCTTGTAAATATTCGTTTCTGACTTCTAATTATTGGAGTTATATTGGGAGTCGGAATCGGTTTTCCGATGTTTTTCATAAGTAGGTTTTCTTCTGAAGTTCATTTTGAAAACGGTTCATTCAACAAAGATGCTAGAGATGTCAAATTTCTAGTTAATTCATAAACACCATAATTGGCAGTTTAAATAGCATAAATCGTCTTAGTTTGCTTTCCTCTAGTATAAAGATGTGATCTGCATAATTTGTATATTTTATTAAGAAAAAGCATACCATAAATAATTATGCTATGTAGTAGAAACACGTTTATGTACTTCAATAGCCATTATCACACTTCTATGCCATTACCATGACAGAAATGTATGTTGCGGTAATGACAGTTACGGTAATGACAAAACCATAATAAATCCCTATTGTCATTGTTCATTGTTAAATGACGACCATGAGGTTTGTTGGACAAATATAATGCATTACAACATAATGTAACTTCGTAAAAAGGTTTATGATTACAAAAATCCTTAAAACAAAACACACGTTGTGGTAATGACGTTGAATAAAAATACTCACCCAAACATAGAAGTTTGAAGCACAATAAATCTTCAGTAGTATACATTACACGTGAACTGTCGCGTACATCACACACAACTAGGATGTCAAATCGTTCTTCCATTGTTACTTCTTCAATGTTGCCAGTTTCAAGTTCCAAAATAATTGAATTATCAACTTTCTGCGGTAATGACATACTAAGCTGGAGACTGAGATTTTACCAACAATAAACTAAATAGAATTAAAGGTGGAATATTTTATTCATCGGAGTAATGAGGAGCAATGTATGATACATTCTCTTGAATGTGCCGATTTTTAAAAAAAAATAAAAATAAAATATTGGAAAATGACACAAACAGTTTTGTATTTTGACAACTTGTTAGTGAGGACATGTTGCGATAATGACATTTAAGTAAAAACAAAGAATAGTAATAACATTTAAAAGATACAAAGAATAGATGCTAATGCAAAAACCATATTCTAACGCTCGTAAAAGTTCATGAGGAATATCAGCAAGACAAATATAACATGTATTTGTTCAAAATACAATGAAAGCTTGATGGGACACGATTTTACCCCTAATCAAATATTCACCCATATATTGGTTCGTTTAGCCAGGATTTCGTAATGGGAGGGGGGCGTGACATGAAATTCTGAAGCCCCAGGAGCTCGATTAATCTAAACTACTTTACTATCAAAATATATTGGTTTGTTAGGACAATAAAATGAGGATATGTTAGTATGTATTTCAACAACAAACTATGAAGAAATCTCGAGTAATATAATAAAAAAATATTGAAAAAGATTATACAATATTTACGTCCTTCTTGCTTATTCAATTATAACAATTTTCCTTTCATTATGACCTCAACTATTATATAAAGTACATATTCACTATTTAAAAAGTACATATTCACTATTTAAAAAGTACATATTCAATAATGTCTTGTAAAATATTTTACAATATCTGCGTTCCTTTCTCTGTTGAATCAAATGTTAACAGAACTTTCTTTCCACATAATTTTTTGTTTTTATTATTCCGTCAACTACTGTCTGCTCCAAATGACAGGTGAAAGGAGCAGTAGAAAGTTGTTTTTGAAATAACATGTTTGATACTGCAAGGATGCGATGACTAAAAATTATGATAAAAAATGTCCACGCTATTACAGAACGGCACTATGCTTTCCGAAGCTTGAAATCTCCCTGACTAGAAATTCTGAAAAATCGGTAACTTTTGTAGAAATTTCAAATTCCCTGACTCTTCCAGGATTTCTCGCTCACTTCGCCACTATGTATTGCAAGTAATACAAATCTCCTCATAAAAAGAGTAACCAAAAGCTTCCTGTAGTTTATTTTTAAGTCTGATCCAATATTTTTTCTCATTTCTTTTTTGTTTCATCCTTCCTTAATTTTTTCATTTCTGGTCTCGAAGAAGGGGGTCCGAACCCCTCGGACCCTCCTCCCCTTGGCTACGTGCCTGAGTCTATTGTACCCATTCCTAAGACCTAAATCAGTTCTTAGTTCTTAGGTATTCAGTTTCGTCGGTTAAGCCAGCCCTTGAAGACACTATTTTATAAGCTCTGATGAACATATTAATCCAGGTATTTGCTTTAACCCAAGGATGTCCTAATTTTGTGTGTGCATTTAGCAACTACTAGCAGTAGTTTTCCTATGCATTTTTGCCTCAAATTTATTGTATAGTCTATAAAAAGTAACCTCCAAGAACCTGATGAAGTTCTTCCAAATTAAGAGTAAACTTAATTTTAGAGGTTCCAATTAGACCATTAGAAATTTTAATTGGTCAGACTTGTAGATTATAAGCGTGTCATCAGCACAATGAAAATATTTTGTGAATCTTGATTCCGAGTTCTCAAGAATGCCTGACCCAAAGTTATTGATTGCTAATAGTACAGGTAGGGGACTTCCCATAGGTAGCCCATGTTTTTGTTCATAACAATTATCGTGGAATTTAAAATGAGTATTAAGCAAGTATTACCTCAAGAATTTTAGTGATTTTATACATTTCAAGGTCACTGAACATCTTCCTTTCAATGCAGCCTTGATTCACGTCCTTTCTTTATAATTAGTTAATAACTCCTCTCACTAGTTTGTTCACTTTTGAAAAATTGTCAATCCAATTATTTGCTCTCACGTGCCCTGTATTTTGAATAAGTTTTGCCTTATGGCTATGTTTCTTAATTTATTTCCATAAAACATCAACGATATATATTTTTTTTTTTCATGCAGTGACATTTCCTGTACTTAGACCGTACCCTCTCCCTAAAGAAACAAGAAAAGAAAAATCCTGACTGGAAGTCAATTTTTTGGGAGATGTTATTAATTGAGATGTTTGTTTTATTAGTAGACTCGTAACTTCTTGGGATTTTTTTTTTTTTTTTTAGAAACCTGCCATAATGTTAAGCAGTTATCAGGATAAACTACGGTACCGTCAGCTGAATTATGCTCAGCGTCTCCACAAGCAACATTTAAAATAAACATTTTAATTTCCTTATGGATCTAATGATACAAGCCTACTTCCAACATGCTAATTATCAAATGCATTCTACCAAATGAATATTAAATCAAATTTGTCAAGATTATTTCTTTTATTATTCTTTACAGTTCAGTGATACGTGTTTTTTTTCTCTCTTTGAATTCGTAATTTACTTTGTGAATAGCAAAAATGTTTATTGTTTTATTTATTTATTTATTTTAAGATTTGCAAATATATTATTATTATTATTATTATTATTATTATTATTATTAATAATAATAATAATAATAATAATAATAATAATAATAATAAGAAGAAGAAGAAGAAGAAGAAGAAGAACTTGCTCATTTCTCTATACAATAGATATATATATTGAAAGCTAATAAATTTCATGTTTGTTCACATTGAAAAACAGAGGATTGATACAACCATAACTAATTACCAGAACTTTATCCGCTTACATTTCGATTGTTTAGAAAGGGTCTCATATAAAGAATATGACAATAAAAAACCATTCTCCCTGGATATGATCATTTTATTTTTATACTTTGTTTAGTCGTAGAATACAATAACTTTTCAGATGAACACTTGTCAGAGTCACTCCAGTTGAAGGTAAGACATAAAAATAGCAGTTTAGTCCCCTCCCCTCCCCTCTTTGGAGAGGAGAGGTAAGATAGTGAACATAAGTAGCAGTCACAATAGATAATGTATGTTTTTGGATTCTTAAGAAATTCATGGATAATTTTATTGTTAACAAGTTATGTGGATGCGTGGCCTCATGTAAATTTCTCTTTTCATCTCTTTTAAAAGCCACTGAATAGGTCCTTATTAACTCGTGCTGAGACCTACATCATTCCATAGCCCATTGATTTATTGTGTATATGAAATTATTTTTCTGTTTTCTTGGAAATAAACTGGAATTTTAAAGATCTTATTTTACTGATTTCTTCTTGGTCTGCTACTTTTTCGAAACAATATTACAATATTATTCGCATTACAATATTACTGAAATTAAATTTGATCATTAAATGAAATGAAATGAAATTTTTGAGTTTTACGTCCCACGGTTATGCCGGTTAGGCTAAAGGAGACGGTGATTATGAGAAATGAATGAAATTTTGGAATGAAGAAAGTGGGAGGAAACGAGAGAACCCCGAGAAAACCCACGCACACGGTGTTTGTCCACCACAAAGTTCACTTGGCGGGAGCAGGGTTTGAGCCCGGGACCCCAAGCACCAGAGGTGAACGCTCTACCACTGAGCCACCATGGCCCCTTGATCATTAAATAATCATATTATTGTATTACAAAAACTTAATTTTTACAAAGGTACATTTAAAATAAAACTAGTAAAATTCCCTTTCACTTCAAAGAAAGAAAAAATAACTCCCCGTAAAAATCAATAGGCTAAAAAAAATAAACATAGCGTAGGTATTCAACATCGTTAAAACATGTCTCAAAAAGTATATTTTAAGAAAAAAACTGAAGAAATTAAAAGAAACATACTGAGTTGAAAGCAAATTCTTATATTTATTTATAAAACAAGTATATGAACATAATTGATCTTGACAGCAAATCTATCCAATGTTGACTTTAATGTTCTTTTCATTCTATTGATGATCCAGCTTTCCATTCACTAGTACTTCGCTGATATCCTTCCCTCTCCTTGGATTATGATTTCAACTTGGCTTTAAATTACGAATCTCTTCTAACGTTACTTATCTTCTTAATGGAAGGGTATTTCCTGTCTTGGGCGTTGATCTTCCTTTCTTACATTGCTTATTCTTCAGTATTCCTTTTTATTAGGCCAACTTTAGAACAGCTTTCCTCCTTCAGCTTCCATGGGGTGGCTGAAAGAATGGCTAGATAGGGGGAAGACAGACAGGGGAGCACGAAAACTTCAGGAGAGACATCTGGGCCATAGGACATCGGGTCAGATGAAAATGTAGGCATCGGACCAAGTGTTAGGGCGCTGATAAAAATGCCATAAGCTATGTAGAAATATACATAACATATGGAGAGCCAGGTAAGGCATGTGTCATGTAAGTGTAATTGTTCATGTAACTATCAACCATAGGAGAGGGTACACAAAAGTAATCGGAATTACAACACAGTATGGATACGTTTTGTAGTTACGGAATGTGCCACTAGACATTGTTAGCTTGGAGTTCCCGCATCAATGTCATAAGTAGTGTCAATCTTTGTGAAGTGGTTCCTTCTTGATACTACATTGTGTATTCTCCTAACCGAGCGTAATGTTCTGTGATTATTGTGATGCATGACCATAAGGAATAAAGAGGATGTAAAGGATTTATGGAATACTCTCAAACGAACTACTGGAGGTGCACGCCAGTACAATTTAGTGCTGATTCAAAGCCCGGATAAATGGTAAGGATTAGCGTCAGGAAATGCATCCGGATGTAACAACATCCTGTCAAACCAACATAATGCCTAGGAAAATGATAGTGTTCTTCGGAAGCGATGCATAAGAGCCTGCCTTAAAGAAGCTACTCCATATACGATTAAAAATCATAAATGTGGGGTCAATGAGCAGAACAAAAGAAAAAATGGCAGACCTAATGGCAAGAGAAAGAATAGAAGCACTATATGTCCAGGAAACAAGGTGGAGAGGAAATACAGCGAAGAACCTAAGAAATAGATATGAACTACTGTATGGTGAAGCAACTCAACAGGGTAGAAATGGGGGCAGAAATTGTTGAACTAACTGAATGGGTAGTTGGTGCAAATAGGACTTATAGAACAATGAGTATCAAACCGTGTCTTGAAGAAATGTTTAGTATTATGAGCGTGCACAACCCGCAAGTTGGATGCGAATCCGAAGAAAATGACATTTTGTGGAATGATTTGGAGTGAACATACCAAAGGAAGGAAGAATAATTGGCGATCTAAACGGCTATGTTGGTACTAGAGAAGGACTTATATCATCAAAACCCCACGAAGGTTGAAATGTCAGAGAAAAGAATGGGTAAGGGGTGACAATATTAAATTTTGCACTGGCATGTGATTATACTATATGTAACACATTAATCCAAGAGAATACAAAGCAGTTTGTTACGTATAAAGGTGGAACAAGGGAGAGCCAAAATAGATTCTCTTTTATGCAGAAGACAACTTGCAAAGAATTGTATAATCATCAACAAAGCAGTTAGAACAAGAGTCGTAGTACTTGATCGTTATACACCTGCAAAAGGAAAAGAATCGCTAAGAGAACTACAGCTAACATTAAGTGGTGTCAATTCAAAGACCAAAATCTAAGATGCGAGTCCAAGGGAAATGTATTACAAAGAGCCAAGAAATGGTGGAAGATGAATAGTGCCTACATTAAAAAGATAGGGGAAGAAGTAATAGGTATGACTTCAGATAAAGTGCTCCAGTAGATAAAGACATTTGTTGGTGAAATGAAGATGTTCAGATAGCAATAAAGAGAAAAGAGATACTAAAGTAAAATGGGATAAATTAGGAATTGACGAGGTTCGAGAATGATTGTGGAAACTGAACACAGTGAGAAGTGTTCAGCTAAAAGAGAAGTGGAAAAAGTAAAGTAAGGCCTAGTGAGAAGTGTACAAAGAACTTGAAACTAACAAAACTGAGAGAAAACTCCTGTGGATAGCTAAGGCACGAGACTAAGCGATAAAAGATTTCTCTTACACTATACAAATAAAGAACGAAAAAGGGGAAGTACCACAGAAAGAATAAACTCACAAGAACATATGAAACTACTATAGAAAGCCGTTAAATGAAGAAAACTTGTAACTAATCTTGAAGAATAATGTACCAAACCAAGGAGTTGTAGACAACATAAGGAAAGAAGAAGTAATATTAGCGGTACTCAAAGAATAGGGACACAACCGGCCATAAGGAAATATCTGTGGAAATATGGATATCCTTCGACGAAGAAAGAGAAAATCTATTGTTAAATTTGATGCAGGGTATTTGCTGAAGAAAGACTACCCAAAGAATGAAGAATATGAAAATACCAATTTTTAAGGAGAAGGATGATATTCAAGGTAGCGATAGTTTAAGAGGGACTAAGCTAATGTCCCATAAAATGAAGATTTGGGAAGGAATCCTTGAGAGATGGCTTCGGGAGGAGACATCGATAGGAGATGAATAATTCGGATTCATGCATGTCGAAGAACAGATGCGATTTTTGCAATTTGACAAATGATGGAAAAATACCAAGAAAAAAAGAAAGAACTACATTCAGTGTTTCTTGACCTGGAGAAAGCTTATGACTGTATATCGCTTTAAGAGCTCTGAAGATTCATAAGAAGTATAGGTATAACAGAAAGGTGTGTTCGTCTCAACCAAAATGTGTATAAGGAAGGTATGAAAGATCAATCATCTTGGGGATATGCTGTTTGCAGATGACACTGTTTAATATAATACCAACATAAAAGAGTTGGAAGAGTGGAAAAAAGCTTCGGAGGATAGAGGATCAGAAACCAGTGGGAAAAAACTGAATATATGAACTTTGGAGGAGATAGAGACGAAACCGTACAAATGGAAGGACAGAATATAAAGAAAGTAAATAGATTTGAATACCTATGTTCCACGGTGAATAAGAGTGAGAATTTAGACGAAGAAATAGAGCACACAATTAAGATGGGATATGAAATGGAAGAAGATCGCAGGTACTCTTTGTAATTAAAGGGTAAGTTTCAAGATGAAAGGAAGAGTCTACAAGACCATAGAAAGACATACAATTTTGTACGGAGAAAAAAAAACATGGGAAATAAAGAAAGGTGTAAGAGAATAAACTAGACTTGGCCAACACAAAAGTGCTCAGAAGAAATGTGTTAACAGGAAGATCTATGTTGAAAGAGTTCAGAAAGAAAAGAATAACAGATAGCGTTAAAATGACCAAGATGTCTAAGAAAGTACGAGAGAGAAGATTTCAGTGGTATGGTCATACTATGAGAGGATATGATTATTATGTCGACAAGAAAGTGGGAATTTGGAAGTAGAAGCCAAAAGAGGAAGAGCAGGGTGGATAGATTGCATAACTGCTGACTTAGAAGAAAAGAGGTTAATAGAGACTGGTGTTGGAGAGTGAGCAAGGTGGAAGCAAATACTCAAAAATATCGATCCTACATAAGCAGAAAAAGAAAGAGTAAAAGAAAAAAGAAGACAGTGTATTACTATCCGAAGCTCATGAGTAGAACAAGCACTTTCGCGAAGAATGCATGTCGCTCGAGGATAACAAGCAGAGTGGTGCACAGAAGCGTGTTACAGACCATCATGTTGCTAAAGTGGATGAACTCATCAAGGATGTGTAACAGTAGACGACAGTTGTGATCCGTAAGACTTCCTTGCTCATTCAGACACGAAGGAGGTCAAGTCTTGATAAATTTGTAGTCAACTGAGAAGAGACTTGAACTGGGAAAACACATGTAAACTTGTGATTTATTCCAATAATTATCTTTAAGAACTTGTCGAGCAACAACGAAATTTCAGGCTCACTCTTCAGTCCTTGTAGTCATACATTACACTGGACGCTATGAGCAGGAACATATACAATATAATATCAATGATAAACAATCCCAACTCCACACAGAGATGACACCACTTGGCTAGTGACATGCTTTCCGTAACCATAAAATGCGTACATGTTGTGTTGCAATTCTGGTTGGTTTGGGTATTCCCTCTTACTTACGAACTGAACTGGTAGAGTGCGCGTATTTGGAAATATCAGTGCAGTGTAGAGTGTATTTATGTAAAAATATGCGAAAAAGGTCTTGGTGGTTCAGTGGTAGAGCGTTCACTTCTGGTGCGTAACTCCCTGGTTTAATCCCAGCTCCAAGCAAGTAAGCTTTATGATGGACAAACACCGTGTGCATGGATTTTCTCGTTGTTTTTCCATATTTCCCACTTTCGTCATTTCGACATTATTATTCATATCATCATCACCGTCTTCCTTAGCCTCAGTGCATAAACATGGGACGTTAAACTATGTAAAAAAAAAAAAAAAACTAAAATCATAGGTGTCTCCGGTTCCACTATCAGTGGGAGATCATGTGGTTTTGATTACATGTTATGCTATAGATCCATGTCTCAGTATCAGTCATTAAGAAAGAAAAGAAAAAGTTGAAAACAATAAAATGCTTCTTTGTATATAACATGTACGTTTGCTTATTAAAGAAGTGTCATTATGTGCAGTACACATGTAGATGTGTAGAAACATTTAAAGTCAAGATTACAATATGAGATGATAAAGGCAGTGATGAAATTAAGCCGATATGAGTCGGTATGGCACACTGTTAGTAAATTAGGAAAAAAAATAAAGACCATGCCAGCTGTAAAATATTAAAAATAAGCGTTATAGTATTAAAATATATTGAAGTTTTATCTATGGATATAACCACACCGGTAGTATTTTATTTTCAACATAACTATTGAATGTCGGAGTAAAGAAAACGAAAGGTTAGAAAAGAACGGAATAGTGGAAATGAAAAACGAGAGGGATACAAATTTGATAAAAAGCTGTAGAAATCAATGAGTATTATTAAAAAGAAAATATGATGGAAGCTTGAGGAAGTAAAAGAATTGGAAAATAAATGATAGAAAAAGGATTGTATCAAAGACATTTAAACAAGAGGAGATAACATTAAACAGCGAATTCATTTGGAGTAAAAGTTGTAGAAAAAGAAGAACGAAGAAAATAATTATAGGTATTATAAAGGACATAATAAAAAAAGAACAAAAATGCATATTAAAAACATAATAAAAGGGATAACACTGAATGCTTGGTAAAGAATGGATTTACGGTTGTCACTATGTTCCCGAAGTTCAAATTAAAATCAAAGCAGGTTACGATTTATATCGTGATTTACGGAATTCGATGGGTGGAAACGAAGACTAATTTACAATATTTCTCTATATTATGTGAATTGAACAATGTCCTTGTACAGTTTTCGGAATGGAGAGAAAAACTTGTAAGAAGTAGTTTTTCTTTTAAGAAATAAATTCATAACTATTTGTAGATGCGATCGGAATGATATTAATGTTTGATGATTGTTGGCAAGAAACTGTAAGGCACAGTCATCGAAAAAGTTAGGATTACTTGGGTATCCTCAGGATTCAGTTAACAAGTATCTTCTAGAAATGACGTAATGGATGTGGGTGTTGCAGTGTCAAATGTGTGTGCGTTAGATTTTTGAGTTTAACATTCCTTTGAGCAACGAGACTATGTGAGACGTGGACTACAGTTTAACATTAGATCTAAACCACTTGAGCTCCCGTTGAGAATCGGATCCGGATCTCCCGCGCCAAAATGTATATGTGTCATATCTATCTATCTATCTATCTATCTATCTATCTATCTATCTATCTATAGCACCAAGAGGTCTCTGTGTAACGTGCTGTAGGCAATAACTATTCGCATTTATATGACATTTTTCTTGGTCTCTAAAGTTACTACAATGGTTACCTACATCAGTTTAATGCGTTTCACAACTCCAAATAATATATTCAATGTATATAGTAATTTTTTGGCCAAATAGAAGATGCATCTTTTTTTACTTTGAATTGCATATATATTATTGTTTTGTCTTTTTATACTTAAATAAGTTCATTTTATATTGTTATAATTATAATGAGTCCTATCTACTACGTTATCAACCCACAGACAAAAAAGTTGGTTATTCTGAAGACAAAAAGTGGAGGTGTTTCATTATGTTCTATCTGGGCTTCTTTTTCCCAAAACAGAAAAATGTATTTTATATTTTAAACCATTGTTGTGTCTAAAGTATTTAGAATTTTCCTGTGAAATTCCAGGGTTTCATAGCTCTTAGTGTGGGAAACCTTCACAATAATTGAATTTTCCCCTGCTCTAAAATTGTATGTTTTATATTTAAAAAACTACATTTTCGGCAATTATCAAGGGTTCTTTGTAACCAAAATAGCTATATTACATGTTAATTTCTTTTTGTGTGTATGAACTTTATGCATACATTTATATATGGGCTAAGCATTTCTTCTAATTACTTTGACAAAGTATGAAAAAGGAGAACTAACAATTTTCGAAGGTATTTGCATATCTACATTGTTTTTCCAAGTGGTTTCTAAGTAACGTTTTGAAGTTGCCAACCTTACGTGTTTTCGACCTACGATACTGACGAATCAGATAATTCACCCATATCACGTGACCACTAGTGCGTTGTTGTTTGACTGTGAACTTCTCATTCAAGACATGGAAACATTGAGTAGATAGTATTTTTTGAAGCGCAGCCAACATTACGGATTTATCTTAACCAATCAAAAGCGGAATGTTCAGTGGGGAGAGGGAAACTAGTTTCAGTTGTATTTTGATGACTAAGATTAGCGGCTGCAGTGACTGGCGCGCGGGGAAGGGGAAAGGGGTGGCGGAGTGGGATGGATTTTTAAGAGCTTTTAGAAGGTAGGAATTAGACGCTTGAATGAATCTTTTGATTCTCATTAGTCATAAATTTTTCAGGTACAAGCTTTTTAAAAATAGACTGTCTTTATGCTGTTGAATATACAGTAGTACTGAAAGTGAATGTATTTGATAGTAACATAATAATAGCGTTAACATAATGACATCAAAAATTCAACAATAGGATGCTTATGTAAAATCGGAAAATTGCTTATTTATATACGTACATATATATCGTCTGTGTATTTCAGAATAACTGAAAAAAGAAATATTGAAGGTTAAATGGAGGAGAATGTAAGAAAACACACAGGCACCTCTATCTGAGAGCACCCGTACATCGCTTTTAAAGTGAATCGGGTAATCTCTATAGAATTGTGATACTTCCAAATTCTGGTATTAATTGGAAGTGGTACACCCAAACCGAATATTCATTTTTTCTGAACATTGTATATTTAGGTCAGATTAGGGTTGCACTTTAAAAATTTAGAACACACTTGTGTTGAACATTTTTGTAGAAAAATCTTCGATCTTCCTTAAAGGTATTTTAAACGCTTGTCGAACAGATTAATTATAACTAAAGATATTAACTACCAAAGATTAATCTTAGCTATCTCTGCTTTCATTTCAAGAAGAAGAGAGTTGGTTTCTAATAAAATTACGAAAATTAAATAAATAAATCTGGTAGTCCCAGTAACTTTGTGAATCAATGTAAACGAGATTATTGATCCATGGGTCAATTTGACACACGACTAGTGTTCCAAGGTTCTTCGAATATAGCATAATATATGACTGAAAATTCGAAAGTTTCACGTATTCTTGTGGACCACCACACTTTGACAGACTTAATAGCTTGTTTGAACATAGTTGACAGTTGTTTTCATTGCTGACCTATTTTGCCTTTTCTGCCATGACATAATAGAACTGAACACGAAGAAAGACTCTATCTAGTTGTACTTCCGAGAGTAAACTGTTTGCCTCATGTAGCAGAGTTCCTCTGACTCTCATTCTCTCTCTTTCTCTATCTGTATGTAAGTATGTGTGTCTGTATCTTGTTTGAAACCCATCATCATTTTTGTTTTTGTTATGGATTGTTTGACGCAAGTGTAATGAAAGCGATTAAAGATAATTTGAATGGTTAATTAGTTTTAGTTAAACCATATCAGAAAAATTATATCCTGATAATTCATATGTGTTATTTCTCGGAATTTTTGGAAGGGGAAATCCATTAATATACCTTAGGGGACAAGAAGAGGAAAATACATACGTAGCCTGGGGTCAGACTTCAGTTCATTCAAACGCTAGCTACGGAAACGTATCAAACTTGGCACTAAAAAGATTAGTGTTTGCGAAAAATAAGTAGCATTGATTAAAGCAACAGAGAAATAAAAATGAAACCATGGAATGAAATTGGTGAAGGAATATAGTAATTGTGAACTGAATAAATTGATAACTGAAGAAAAATGAAATAAAAATTATCAACATAAGTAACAGATATCCAGCAATAGCTAAAATAGACTATCCGAATTATTTCACAACTCACCATAAAATAAATTAAATTGATCAAGTGTCAATCTCTTATTGTTTTACTTGTAAACCCATTTCCTCTTTGATAGTCTCTTTTCTTATGACTAGAGTCCCGGATGTTTATTTGCTTACATTACCAAAAATCATGTATTTATTTATGTGCTTAAAATGTTTAAATATTAGGGATGGCATCGAGACGAGACTTTATACAGTCTCGGTCTCGTCTCGGTTGATAAATAGCGGTCTCGGTCTCCATCTCGTCTCGAGTCAAAAATCACAGTCTCGATCTCGATCTCGTTTTGGTCAACACAGGGATGGTATCGAGACGAGACGAGACGAGACTTCATACAGTCTCGGTCTCGTATTGGTTGATAAATAGTGGTCTCGGTCTCGTCTCGAATCAAAAATCGCCGTCTCGGTCAACAGATGCTTGTCTCGGTCTCGGTCTCGAGGACCAAGTCTCGGTCTCGTCTCGAAAGTCTCGAAATAAATAGTGTGAAATTAAAATTGTGAACGCATTATTATCGCACAGTCTGTCGTTTCCGCTTCTTATTTTTGCCTTCATTTTTATCAGAATTATGGTATGGTGTACATCTTCATACCTGATTTGCTAGCGCTAATGGTTTCCATGCGTGTATTCCAGGTTCAATCGTCAGCGGGTATATCATTCCTGGGATAAAACCCTAATAGTAAGCCATATTTACTTTCAGCAATAGACTTTGTCTCATATAGCTTCAGAACTCCCTATACAATTAAATTCTATTAAATTAACTCCAGTAGTATACAGTAGTTTATTTACTTCGTTTGAATCAGAATTGTTCAATTCCTCCTAACGGATAACGCAACATATAGCAGCATGACTGTATTTAACCATACCGAAATTGAAATTTTACAATAACTCATTTATTATCAAATGCATTCTGCTTTGACTGTCATTTTAAAAATAGAATATTGTAGTATACCAGTATTGACAGAATGACAATATAACGTTCATTATCTGCACAAATAGGGTAAATTATTATATATTTTGTTTCAAATTGATCAAATGCTTTAATACCGTTTCACATCTCAATGTTTAATTGATACTTTATAACACGAACTTTCCGAACCTGTGGTAGGAGCTACGGCACTCATCTTTGCTATGTGTGTTCTTGGGTTGGATCACCAAACAAGTTAGATTCAAAGTCGCATAGTTCGCGTCTCACTTTAAGTACAATATTTCTTATACAAGTCCATAAGGTCGTTTTGCATTACATAAGCATATATCCAGTGCCGTAACTAGGCAAGAGCAACTGGGGCAGTGTCCCCTGGCCCTCACCCATAAGGGTCTAGAAAAAAACAGCCAGGCCTACAAAATTTCTACTCTGAGAATTGAATAAAGGATAATAATGTAATAATATAAGTCTAAAAGCATCCTACTACTTTGTAACTACTTAGTATAGTTTGAAAAACAGTACTATAGGTCCTGGTTAAGGAACCGGTCTTTCGCTTCTTCTGTAAAATTACGAAATTATGACTTAGTTCAGTTTACCTCTGAGGTCCAGATATAATAAATAATCACCATCATCATAATCAACCATTCTCAATCCACTACTGGATGAAGGTCTTTCCAGGTTTACTCCACAACTATGTATCTTGGGCAATTCTTTTCCAGGTTACTTCCCAGTGGTTCTTGGACGTTTCCTAGGCTGTTTTTATCTCTTGGGATCCAGTCTAGAATTGTTTTCGTCCATCGATCATAATATCTTCTTGCAATACGTCCAGCACATTTTCCAGCTCATGTTAAAATTGTTTCATTAGTAGGTCTACCAGTCATTAGTTGCCAAATAATTTATTTCTATATATCTGGGCTACAAATAGTTCAAGTCCGTTACTTTCAAAGCAGAGACACGCTACTTTTTGATCTTCGGATCTGGCAAACACTGACTGAATTATTTAATCAACACAATGTGAGTACCACCATTTCGTCTAGCAGCTAGTATGCTTGACTTCGGTTCGTGTGGTACCGAGATCGATTCGTAGTGGGGGTAAAGTTGAACGACCAAAGTGGTTCGGATTACAATATAATCAGTAGCTGCACGTCTCCTTTAGTTGCCCTGGCATAATCGTGGGGACGTTAAACTAAAACAAACCAAACCAAAAATGAACACAATGTGTATTACTAACCGTAAGCCCTTGAAGAATTGCATACAGTTATATGGTATGGACAAGGCGACCAGACGTCCCGTTTTAGCCGGGACAGTCCCTTATTTTCAACCGTTATCCCGTTTTTTCTGATTCTCAAACGGGACACCTAAATGTCCCGTTTTTAAGCAAACATGACCCAGGTGTCTCGTAATTACTATTCAAAATACAAATGGTCAATGCAAATTCTGCACTCTTCCGTACCAACACTCATTGGGAAGGTTCAGCCGTGCCTAAAACTTCTGAATATTCAAATGAAAATTGAGTGTTCTGTGGTTCAAGTGGGCATTGAGTGAGAATTCTGAGTGTTCAAGTAGTTAAAAGTATTGTTGGGTAGTACTTAAGTTAGAAATGCTGTGTTATCATTCTTACTTGTGTATTTTGTAAATTGAAAACATTGCTGAGTAACAAAATGCAATGTGGAAGTCACCCTCCCCCCTCGTCGCCGATTCGTATGTGTCCCGTTTTTGAAAGTAAAAGTTCTGGTCACCTTGGGTATGGATCGATTTTCAGGTGGTCGGTGGTCAAACTAAAGCAAGTGAAATGTAATTAGGGTGTAATTAGAACTTTTAATTAAGCACGATTTAATCTAAAGTGTACACTAGGCCTAAGGCTTAGTGGGAACAACTAGTATTACTGAAAATTTATGACTTATATTTAATTTCAGTTACAATTTGCATTTACATGTATTGCTGGAACCCAAAGACTATGAAAACCTTCTTTTGAAAGCACTATAGAATACACTATTGCACTATAAAACAAATAAAGAGTAATTTTAAAATATTTTGCAGCTTAGCTACGCTATTTGCACTATATTTAGAATAATATTTAGCAATTTATTTCTGTGGGCAACACTGCTTAAAATAATGTAACTGCGACTTGTAATTAAAACCACCAAAAACTATTGTTATAATGTTATAGAAGCAAAGCAAAGCAACAATCATTATAAAAATTTAACACAAATACGTCATTTTTAACGGTTTGAAGAATAAGTGTTTTAAATGGCATTATGATCATTTAAGTTTTTGGGAAGCATCTACGTGATAAGACATGATATGCCAGCATGTTTTCGAAGTAAAGTCTAGATAAAATTAAATTTTCCATTTTTTGTAACTTTGTTCCTTCATTCATTCCAAATACATTACACCATAATAATAGTATTTGACGCTAAGATACAATATTGATGCGCATTGCACCGTCCATGCCATTTGAGTTATTAGAGATCTCCAAAATGTTGATGCTAGTGATACTGTATTGTCCTTTGTTACACTGAATAATGTATGCGGTATTGTGGTTGTATTTTAATATCTAAATTAGAAATATGTAATACCTTACGCAGAGCAAATTGAGAAAATGCAACTTTATGCTGCGTTAACAACACTGCTAGGTTATCTACTGGTATTGCAGCGTATCTAGAAGAATTTCCCTTCAATATTTCACACAACTTATTATAAAATTTCAGCATTATATATATATATATATATATATATATATATATATATATATATATCGCGGATCCAAAGGGGGGAGTATAGGGGCCATAGACCCTTTGACGCTTTGGGCTTCAATCCTACTTTCTTTACACTGGATAAAGCGGCAAATTATGGTTTAGCCCCTCCCTTGAACATATCCTGGATCCGCAGCTATATATATATATATATATATATAGGGTAAAGGCACCGAATATGGAATACTTTTTGTTTCTGCTTTATTTCTCAGAAATGTGTATTGCAGAATGAAAATATTATACATCATAATACTTATGGAACATTTGCCAAACAAAATACAAGTAGGAAAGTTAATTCCACATTCTTGTTTTCTTACAATATTACGAAATTGAAAGAAACTTAATTTCCCATATTAGGCATACCCCCCTCCTAATATGGAACACTACCTGTTCTTAAAATGGAATACTAGAACAAAATATGCGCGTCTTCCTACAATGCGACATTTGGATAATTCGAGCATGGGCAATGCATTCGTGCAATTTATTTGTTTATTTAAGAAATAAATTTATTTATTAGTTTAAGGAAAGGAGCAAAAGAAGTGTTGGAGCACTAATTTCGAGATCACAGCGGCCCTTAAGATAAATCTACGAATTGTAAGAGACTCTGCCCTGGCCTCAGGAAAAATACCATCCCGGCATACTCCTGATGGGACTTAGGAAAACGAGGGAAAACCTCACTCAGGATGGGCGGTCGAGCAGGGATCGTGCCCATGCTTGAATTATCCAAATGTCGCATGGTAGGCATTGTGGCCTATAAGACAAGTAAACAAAAAAATACATAACATTCTTAAGATAATTAAAACATCTTTAAAAAGCAGAAAGATCAGAATTTTTTACGTCGTACAAAGATAATTATCGAACTTGACTAAACTTATTCATTATTAGGCCTATGTTTGTAAATTGCTGTAATATGCTGTAATAGCTACTTATTTTAACTTTCGCCTTCGATGTGAGTGGTCCCAGGTTCGATTCCCGGCGGGGGCTCGGTCGAAAAAGTGTAAAACGCTTTTTCAGACCAGCCACCCTGAATGAGGTTTTCCTGAGTTTTCCTCACTTACACCAGACAAATGCCGGGGTGGTATCTAACTTACAGGTCCCAGGCCGCTTGCTTCCTTCCCCAATCCCTTTCTTCCTTCCCTTTCTCCGAATTGTGTGCTCTCCGAGGGACGTCATCCCTCAAAACGTGAAGGGTTAAATGGCCTTAGATGTCGAAAGCCCAGAATCTAAATCGTAAATTCCTTATTTTAACTTTTTGAATAACTATAATTTTTTGAATAACTATCTTCTTTTGCCTTGGAATAAGAATGTTTACTAGATATAACCAACAATAAAAATAAGAAAATGAAATATTCGGAGAAGCAAACCACATCAGGACCGTAGCCAGCCCAAAAATGTAGGGGATCCCGGCTGAAGTTAGGGGGGGGGGCGATCCAACCATATTATAGTTCATCACCATATTATAGTTCATTTGCAAGTCTACCGTGAAAATTTTAGAGGGCCAGCAATAACTTAGGCCCCCCCCTAGACACCCCATGGATATGGGCCTGAACCACATGCGACAAATAAAGTAAACAAGAAAATGCCCTTTATAAAAGTTCAAACATACATGATTAACGTGTCTTAAGGCGTCCAAATTTTGATTCCAGTTTTACTTTGCAAAACAATGGCCACAACATATATTTCTCCATCTTTCATGGTACACGTTTCGTAGGACCATCTTTTACAAACTGTGCATTGTAACCAATCTCCCTCACCTGCATTGAGCGACCACAATTTACTATAATGTTCACATTCTTCATCATCGTCATCATCAGTAGGATCACTTAAACTATCACTATCTTCGTTCAGGCCACTCACTGACTCTTTGGATTCACTTTCTTCTTTGTAGTCCTGTAATGTTTTTTCTTTGGCTGTTTCGATTGGATATTCTATGGCTGGCGTTGGAAGGCTAAACGTTTTCTAACTCCCTGCGAGAAAGAGGTAAAGGCCCGATGTGATGAAGTAGAGGCTTCGCTGACACTCGGTATAAAATAATACGTCCGGTCTAATGTAACTTACAATTAAGTTATTCATCTTCACTTCTATTTCACATCACATACGTATCAACCTATTTAGGAATATTCCATATTAAGATCCTGCTAGTATTCCATATTAGGAAAATTGCCCTTTTGGATAGTTCTCATCCTATACACGCTTACGTGATTCTCTCTGTGCTGAATCTTTATGCCTTTATGGTACACTATATATGTAATCTAAATATCACAGTCTCAACAATAATGCAGATCCCTTTGCGTACA
This sequence comes from Thermobia domestica, assembly GCF_964235325.1. NCBI lineage: Eukaryota > Metazoa > Arthropoda > Insecta > Zygentoma > Lepismatidae > Thermobia > Thermobia domestica. The sequence continues at coordinate 231,828,236 of NC_137464.1, read as the reverse complement.
TTCAGAGCCTGGAAAGATACGACCGAAAAAACTCAAGTCCTTCAGAAAAATATTTTGCAACAAAAGAAAATGTTTTGTTATTGTTCAGCAGCAAACTATTCATACGCAGACTGAGGGCGAAATGGTGTACAAGTTTACGTAGAGTCCACTCGGTGGCAGCTCATAGTAGACAAAATAATCTGGTATTTCGTATTAAGAACGTATTCCATATATGGCGCACCCACCCTATATATAAGGGAGGATCCAAGGGGGCTATAGGGGCTACAACCCCCCTTGACCCTCAGATATACACTGGATAAAATGGGCTTCAATCATGCTTTACACTGGATAAAACGTCAAAATATGGTTTAGCCCCTCCCTTAATCATATCCTGGATCCGCCACTGTAAAATTTTGCACTCTTATTGAAAAATATCTGAATTTTTCAAATTGTCAAAGGAAATAAAAGAAAATTGCTGTTTAGCTCGCCTTTTGGGGTGTAAACACAGAAGTTCATTTTCCTTATGGGAGATTCAATGTTAAATTTTGGAAGCAGTTTTCTCCAATACTTATTCGTAAAGATTTTGGGGCAAATGAGTTGTATTTGCTACAAAATGCAAAAACACTCATTTACAAAGCTAATAAAGCCGTCTCAAACATTAATTTGGGAAGGCCACCCTTTTGGGGAGCAAGGGGCGTAAAAAGGTGGTGGGTAATATGTTAGCAAAATATCAAAATTTATTTTCGGAATTCCAGTAAGCGTCCGATTAATCACGAATGTCACAGTATTAATGCTCCAGTACTCCTTACATATAAGAATGACTTATAATGGAGCTACAGCCTTCTTTCAAAAATAAATTTAAAAAAAAAATCACCATAAATATCCTTAGTAGGGACTACAAAAAGAAGGTATATTTTGTTAATTAATGTGAAATTTAGCGTGGTTGTAGCAAAAAGTTATGAGTTTTCACATCTGGAATGTTATTTTGGTAACGCATCGCCTTAGGAGGGCACAGGGGGCTGAATAAAAGTAAGTTCATTTTATCTGTCTTACACTTAGATTAATGAAATCTTTGAGCAATTTAGTTAATGACGACTGAGCCAAGAAAAGTGTTGTTTTCGAAAAAGAATAATATGTTTTCTTGGGTTTATAGTATATCCTTACTCAACCTGATCCTTATTCCTCGCGAGACATGTGTTTTTACTACAATCATGTGTCCATAGTATACGATTTCCTGACGTGCTTACATGTGCTCTATACGAGTAAGCTACTGCGTGGAAAGTGGGATCATAAAGTTATTGTGTAAGAAGTAGGGAAAGGATATAACTTTTTCTGACTAAAGATAACAATATTGAAGCTTAAAGGTCATCTATTAGAATCTTAATTTTTAAAATATTACTTCTGATTAAGATTGTTTTCGTTCGTGGTACGTGCGGCATTTTCCATTGTCATTTTGTGTTCTATTTCGACCTGGTTTGCTTAAGTGTGCAGAAATATGCTGGTGACTTGTATGTGTAATTTTATGCTATAAGAAGAGTCCATTTTTTTTTTTTTTTTTTGAAACACAAAAGTCTTTGATTATATTCCAGTGATGCCAAAAGAACGAAGCTATATCCTCAATCTGGTACACTGAAAGACGATATTCATTTACACTAGATTCGAGATTTTTTAAAAATCAAAACATTCTTCTACGATAATAACAAATTGCACATTAATTGTAAAGCATATTTATTTTCCTTCTTGCCGTACGTCCCTGCTAAGGATATTTATCATAAATTATATGATTTTTGGAAGGGTGGCTGTAGCCCTATATCAGACATTGGCACATGCAAGGAGCATCGTAATATTAATTTTATATCATTTGTGATTAATCTAATGCTCTCTGGAATTTCCAAAATAAAATTTGAAATTTTTATAAATATCCACCAAAAAATGCTTCTCCCCCTGTGCCCGAATAACGCGGTGCGTTATAAAAATAACATTCGAGATTTCATAAATGCATATTGTTTGCTACAATGACGCCAAATTTCACATTAATTAACAAAAAAATTACTTTCTTCTTTTATGTCAGTAATAAGGACCTTTATGGTGATTTAATTTTCATTTTATGGAAGCGGGCTCTAGCCCCATATAAGTCATTGACCTTGCAAGGAGCATTGGAATATCAATTCTGTGATATTCGTGAGTGCTCACTGGCATTTCCGCAACAAAATTTGGATTTTTTATAAAGATCCATTATTTGTAGCTTCGTCCCCTGTGCCCCCCTAAGGCGGTGGTTACCAAAATAACATTCCAGATGTGAAAACTCATAACTTTTTGCTACAACCACGCTAAATTTCACATTAATTAACAAAATATACCTTCTTTTCGTAGTCCCTACTAAGGATATTTATGGTGATTTTTTTTAAATTTATTTTTGAAAGAAGGCTGTAGCTCCATTATAAGTCATTCTTATATGTAAGGAGTACTGGAGCATTAATACTGACATTCGTGATTAATCTGACGCTTACTGGAATTCCGAAAATAAATTTTGATATTTTGCTAACATATTACCCACCACCTTTTTACGCCCATTGCTCCCCAAAAGGGGTGGCCTTCCCAAATTAATGTTTGAGACGGCTTTATTAGCTTTGTAAATGAGTGTTTTTGCATTTTGTAGCAAATACAACTCATTTGCCCCAAAATCTTTACGAATAAGTATTGGAGAAAACTGCTTCCAAAATTTAACATTGAATCTCCCATAGGGAAAATGAACTTCTGTGTTTACACCCCCAAAAGGGGGCTAAACAGCAATTTTCTCTTATTTCCTTTCGAAATTCAAAAAAAAAAAAAAAAAAATCAGACATTTTTCAATAAGAGTGCCAAATTTTACATTAATATATACATACATACATGCACACACAAACACACACACACACACACACACACACACACACAGCGATATATATACGGTGTCTCAAAAGTCACCTGACATAGGGTAACTCTGTTATTATCAGAGTTACAACAAAATGGAAGAGGGAAAACCGTCTCCAAATATGATGTTTTCAATCTAAAGTGAAGGATTTTTTTTAATCGGACGAGACGTTTGGACTGTACAGTCTTTATACTCCAAATGTTAAATTTAAAATGCAACGTTGCCATTTACTTGGACCCATAACATAAGAAAATAAAGTTACTGTCTTTTATGCTAATGTGTCGATACATACTAATATAATCCTAAGTTTGCTTAATTAATATAGACTGATATAGACGCATTTAAATTATCTTAAGCAATCTTATGAAGTTCAAGCTTTATGGCAGGGAAATGTTATAATAACGGGGCCAAAATCATTTTAGTTAATACCGGTGTGTTAAAATCAAATATACCTATTTTATGGAGATATGTATCTTACTTGTGCTGATAAAATTTCCGGAAATTTTGAACCCATTAGAAATATTTCGGAAATATCGGCAAAAACCAGAAAATATAATTTAAAAAACTATTTCTTTGCCTGATGTTAATCTTATTTGCTGTAACGTGTCTGCAGCGTATATACAATGTATTTCGCTAGCAGGAAAAATACTTAAAGCAACATGTTATAATTTTATCTTACAGTTTTCTGATTTCTGGTAAAAAAAAAAAACTCTTTATTATTTGTATATTTTTTGAACAACTCAGAAAGAGAGATGATTTTATTTACACATACATATACACCGCACAAGTGTAAATTTGATCAGCGAGAAATATATTAAAGAATTTAACATATGAGACTATTTTCAATTTATCAGACTCAACATTCAGTTTCTGAATATTTTACTGTTCTTACAATATTACATGAGAAAATACGTTCGAACTTAGTCCAAATTTCTACTTTATAACTCTGTCCTAATGTCTAGTGCGTGTGGCATATGCTTTTCAATATCAATAAAACATGCGTACGTAACATTCAAATATAATAACTATAAAGTGTGTATATCCAAATTGGAAACAAAAAATAAAATGGGATACTTACAAGAAAATTATCTCTCACACAAAGATTAATATTTCTTATGAAGACTTATTCTTTATTAAGTCTTTTATCCTTTGTGGCATCCTATGTACGAGTTTAGCACATTTTGCCTTCAAGTCAGATAGCTCAAATTTTTGATCTCCTTGATCAGTTGAAGTTTGGTTCTAATGTGCTTCTTCTCTAGCTTTTCTTTCATGAAGCTCCAAAAGTTTTCAATCGGGTTCATATCAGGACTGATGCCTGGCCACGGAAGAGCACTAATTTCGTTGTCCTCGAAGAATTTTGCCACAGCCTTGGCCCGGTGGCATGGGGCTCCACCATGCATAAAGATGAATTGTACGTCATCAAACCAGAGTGCAGTCTGGGAAAGCAGTTCTTCTTGAAGAACTTGTAGGTATTGGTCGTGCTTCATTGTCCCCTTTACTATATACAGTCTTCCAGGCCCGAAGACAGAGATCACGCCCCAGACCATGACTGAAGTAGGATGCTTCACGGTTTATTAAAGACATTCTAACTTGAATTCTTCCCAGGTCAACGTCGCACATATTGTGAACGTGAACATTTATCAGACACAAAGATACATGATTCATCACTGAAACACACTATTCTCCAATCGTCTGCAAATCAAAATCAAGCCAACTCAATCAACTCTTGGCCTCGTGCCCATTCGAGGCGCTCCTTTGCCATGATTGGAGTAGACTCTGATTTTTGTTTTCTTTCTTGACCGTGCGCTTTTATTCCCTCGGCACAAAGAATCTTTTGAACACTTTCAGGCAAAATGTCTGCGCCATTCTCAGCCATTTGTATGCTTAGGTCTATTAGAAGTTGCACTTCTGTTGCCCGGCGCCAATCTTTTTAGTTTTCTGATACCTCTTACCGATAGCTTTGGTTTTTGCCCACACTTCCCAACCCTATTTTGGCTCTTGTTCATTTCAACAGAAATTCTACTCACATATTTTTGTTCTATCCCAACTCTGCTAGCAATATATTGCCGTGTATATATTATTTGCACCAGAAGTATTTTGGTAACTTCCATTTTACGCGGAGAAAGATCTTTTGCTTTTCCCATTAAGCTGCAATTACTGGACTACACAGAATAAAAGATTGATACACGGAACACGTCACGATCAATTTAAATGGGCCCATTCGAACTGTTGAACGCTTTGAATGTTGCTAACTTCTTACGACAGCAACCACAACACTTCAGACTGTAACTTGTTGATAGGAACCACGAAAACTATCTACAACTGAAACGCCACTTTCAGAATTCCCCCTTCCCCCTCACTAATAACATCTGCTGTTCAATGGTGATATCACCACTTCAACTGTACAGTAAACAAATGGAAGATCCCATATTGGTTGTTTAACCATTAAATTAAATGTTCTAGAACTCTGAAATTAGGACCCCTACATCAATTTTCAATTTTTCGAGTGTGTATCTAATAATTTGAACACGTCTGTAAATACTGGTAAAATAAGCGTTCTTCGCACGGGGACAATACATTTCATTTTGGACATAAAGGGTACCAAAACTATCACCAATGAACTGGGACCCCAAAAACTATGAATTCGATATTACTATTAGTCATTTTTAATTACATGTCACCCTTCCCCTTCAGGAGTGCTGATAATGGCTGAATTTAGATTTAAACGGCATCAGTAGCGTCAATGTTCATCTCAGCGACCCCAAAAACTATGGATTCGACACTAACTAATGTTTATAATTTTCCATCACTTTTATATATATATATATCTCCCTTTCCCCAATTTGCGGGGATGAATTTGGATTTAAACGGCATCGAAAGTATTACTGTTTATCTCAGCAACCTCGAAAACTATGGATTCGACAATAATATCGGTCATTTTCAATATATATCCCCCTTCCTTCCTCCAAGTTGCACCTTCAAAGTGAAATGATAAAAACCATCTTAGGCCCGAACCCCATCTATGTTGAAAATTTTATCGAGATCGGTCTTGTGGTTCAAAAGTTAAGTTACAAATATAGTCACTTTCATTTTTATACAATTTGTCACATTAGAAAACAGGAAAATTTTGTGCATAAAGTTTATATAAAATTGTATATTGAAATATTAAATAATAATAATTGTATGTATTAGCACATGGGTATTAGTGAAATTTGCCTACTGCTGTGTCTTTTAAGAAGTATTTTGGTTAAAATTAATTACATTTCACCAGATCAAGAGCACATTAGGAACTCAGTTTCATTCAAGAACCCTATTTGTTGCAACAGAATCTCTTCATGATGGTAGTATGTATGCAGGTCTTACAGTCCAGCAATAAACGACTAAACAGCACAACCACGAATAAACGACTAAAAAGCATATAAAGGAAATGAGTGCAGACTATTAATTTTCAAGAATAATTACGACAGTTTTATTTTCTATTACTTACTTTTTTTAAATATTCACAATATTGAAGTTTCTCAACTTATACTTTCGCACATTTGACCAAAAAAAAAAAAAACCGGTTCCATTACTAGTAAAATTAACCTAATAAAAAGATTTTTGTTATTTTCCCAATTTTTCCGGAAAGAAACCGAAAAAAACTGTTTTTTACCAACGGGTTCAAAATTTCTGGAAATTTTACAACACTAGTCAGGAGACGGCCTGATGAACGTTTGTTGTCAAACTGTAGTAGTCGTCATCATACCGGTCCGACTCCGGGCATTATGGTATGGGGAGGGATTTTGTATGATTACAGGCCCCCGCTAGTGATTATTCCTAACACCATAAGAGCGCACGTCTATATTACAATGGTGATCAAACCCGTTGTTCTCTCGTTCATGAACGACGTGGAAGGTGTGCTATTTTAACAAGACAACACTTGTCCCCATACCTCAGCTGCAACTCTACGTGCTCTCCAAGATGTTAATGTGTTACCTTGGCCGGCAAGATCTCCAGATTTATATTCAATAGAACATGTGTGGGGAGTATACTTCTCTTCTTAGTATCTTCAATACTATGCTTAAATATTAAGCTACCTAAATATACAAACATAAAGAAACAAAGAAATCGGACGACGCCTCCAGACCCATCTTCAACCAGCAACGACCATTGCCGATCTGACCTTGCAGGTGGAGCAGGTGTGGAACGCAATCCCACAGGATGACATCCCACACCTCTATGATCGATTTCCTGCTCGTGTGGACAAATGCATTCAACAAGGTGGTGACTACACTGAATACTAACGACAAATATCGTCCTCTTACGTCTTTCGGTGCAACTGCATGCTGTAAGTTTTGTACTTCAAACTTGAAAAAAATGAAATGAAATCTTTAAGTTTTACGTCCCACGGTTACGCCGGTTAGGCTAAAGGAGACGGTGATGATGAGAGATGAATGAAATGGTGCAATGAAGAAAGTGGGAGGAAACGGGAAAACCCCGAGAAAACCCACGAGCACGGTGTTTGTCCACCACAAGGTCCACACGGCGCGAGCTGGGATCGAACCAGGGACCCCAAGCACCGGAGGTGAACGCTCTACCACTGAGCCACCGCGCCCCCAACTACTTCAAACTGGAATAAATGTAATAACACATATACATGATTATTCTATGCAAGTTTCATCCACCTATCATAACTCCTTCTTGGTTTTGGGATTTCCATTTCCGTCAGTGTACATTAATTTGGTAATTTGAAATTTGTTTAATATAAAGAGTAGACCATAGCGTTAACTTTCTGAAGCAATGGGCGAGATTATTCAACGATATCGGTTACCAGAAAAATACCCTCCCCCCCAAAAAAAGCAAACAATAAACAGTTTTGATCGGAATTACCCCTATTTGCGGACAATTACACAAAGTAAACTTAGTGAGAAACTACACAAATTAATGGCGCGAGTTAATATTTAGAGGCAGTTTATTTGCTTTTACGTATTTTTGCACATGCTTGTACGACCCTACTTTTCAATAGTAGTTATGAAATAAAGTTTATTACCGACAACGTTAGTATTACAATAATAAACATTATAGATTGAACATTAAAAAAAATCAAGTATGTGAACTGCCTAATGAGAAAATACATTATACATACAATGATTTGGTTTGGTTTGATTGAGTTTAGCTTCCCACGCGTATGCCATGCCCGCTAAAGGAGACGTGGACCTGCTGATTATAGTGGAATCCGAACAACTTTTTTGTTCGACAGTACCTCCATCGGGAATCGAACCCGGTACAATGCCCACCGAAGGCAAGCGTGCTAGCCACTAGACCAAGCTGTTTCTTTGTATTGTTTTAATTTCGTTCCAACTGGGACAATCGACCAGAAGACCACAACCCGCCTACACGGCGTAATCCAGATACGACAGGGACATGAACACAGAAAGAACTAACTAGGACACAGATGAATACTAGTGAATGGATTTGCTCCAAATGATGGTAGAAGATGTAATCAAGTCTGCGAAGAAGATATTGTTGAGATTAACCGTTCACATAGCTAGACAAACAGATGGAAGGTGGACATTAAACGGACTTTTACACTGGATTCCCAAAGAAAAGAACGACCAGACATCCGAATATGAAGTGAGGACTGACTGGATGAAATCAGTTATTTTTCTGAGTTGCATGGATGAGGAAAGCTCTAACCGAGATATGCAGAAAGGAATAGGAGAGGCCTTCATCTAACATGTGGTTTAAAAAAAATAATCATATAATGGTGATGAAGTTTGTTTGAACTGCTAACTTCACCTGAATTGATTCAATTTTCTTCTGCCCATAGTATGTAACTCATGAGAGAAAATAATCTCTAAATAGGGTCATTTTGCCGGGAGACACGAGAGTAGTGCAATAAAGATTTATGGGAAACGTTTCTTTTAGATTTGGCGGCCGGTAGTTGTTAGGTATGTGTCTTCCTCCCTGGAACTGGATTTTGTTGGTAAAATATTGTTATTGGTTCAACCATTATTATTAATATTGCAATTTTACATTATTTTAATTAAAGACACAAACAATCAAGTGTTATTTTAGAGACTGTGTCCCATATCCATGGACGAATAGTCATCTTAGCTTACGTACTCATGTGTTTCGGCTTGTTATTATGTATTTTGTTTTATTTCTGTTTACCTGTAAACCTATCTCATCGCGCTAGTGCAGTAACACTGATACTCGAATGTCCCGCGTTCAATATCCCAGCGGTGGCATGGATGTTTGTAATTATGTTAAATAGAACATGATGAATAATCGCCACGGGCCGAAGTGGAAATGTTACTAGAATGGCCCATTCAAATAGTTTACCAAAGTTTTTTTTAAACACATTTCATTTCAAGCTTCTACTAAGATGTCGGTGTTACTTTATAGTGTTTGCGCGTGTACAAGCAGTTGATTCAAGTCATTAACGAATAAACACTGAAAAAATTGATCACAAACAATTTACAGCACTTTCTTACATTAACCAATGATTCAAAGCATGTGAGCAGCCAGGATGGCGTCATTCCTGCCCCAACACAATTATTTCTCTTTTCACATCCTAAAACGTTTAAAGAAGAGTCTTTGATACTATAAAACAAATTAAAACAAATCGTTCACAAACGATTTAAGCTAATTTTGTATATTGACCGACGATTTAAAGGTTGTTGGGGACCAGGACAAAGTCGTTCCGGCATTTTAAAAATAATCCCGGACGACAGATTTTAGTTTCGAATCAAGCACGTATCCAGGTTTTCTTTTCGGAAAGGGCCCAACGTGAAGCCTCGTAAGCAAGTAATTCTAATATTTTAAAATATCAATTTGTTTTCAAAATAATAATAATAATAATAATAATAATAATAATAATAATAATAATAATAATAATAATAATAATAATAATAATAATAATAATAATACACAAGTAATAATGTAAGTGTTTTACTCTTCTTAAATTTTTCTTACCTTTCATTTTAAGAACCGGTTTACTTTGAACAAACTACATTGTGATACGAACAAAATCAAATAAATATTTTTGAAAGATATGTAACTAAGGAAAACTGTCTGCTGTAACACATAACAAAAGTACTGGTAGCAAGAAAACGATGAGTGTATAGTTCTATTACATTAAAGTTATAAACAGAACGGAAACGAAATTTCAATCATTATTATTATTATTATTATTATTATTATTATTATTATTATTATTATTATTAGTAGTAGTAGTAGTAGTAGTAGTAGTAGTAGTAGTAGTAGTAGTATTAGTATTATTACTTTAAATTATGCCAGGGATCAATATCATCACAGTATAGTCTTCGATTTGAAAGAAGCGTCAACACATTACCCAAGATTTGGACACTAACTCAAAGTAATTTGAAACGAAAGAATCTCCAAAGGGTAAAAACAAGTTTGTTAAAAGCATGCTTGAATTTCCGAGGGGACCCGAGCCCCCAGTGACCTCTCTCTGGATACGTGCCGAGTTCATAATTTTCGAGCTGGATGAGGTCAACGGTAACACTTTCAATGCCCTTAAGGTTCAAGTTAAGTCCCCACCTTTGAGATAGAAGTAGGAGGGGTGACATTTTAAAAATAATCGAAAAAAAAAACGATATTAGTGTCGAATTGATAGTTTTCGAGATCATTGAGTTAAACGGCAACACTTCTGATGATGTTCAAGTTCATCCCTACCCCATGGCATGGGAAAGGGGTTCTTTTAAAAAATAACCGAAGACGACCGATATTAGTGTAGAATTAATAGTTTTCTCTGTAGATGTGCGAAGCGCTGCTAGTCTTATATACAGTTAGCTCAAAACTTATTGATACACTTACAAATTCTACACACACACATACAGACACACAAAAAGAAAAAAGGCACTTAACGTGTCCTAGAAATGTAAATAATTTAGAGAAAACGCTTTTTCTTCAAATTTGACTTTACAAATGAAGTAATAAAAACATTGTCCGTTTCTACAAAAAAGCAAATATGAAAAACTTGACTATATGCTGAGACACTTCAAGTTTCGGGTATAACAGTATATCTCAGGGTGAGAGTCTGTAACAAGGATTGCTACTAAATTGTCCCTGTTGTCACAGTGCTTACAGTTTAAAAGACTGGAACTCAAAATTGTGTGGCAAACCAGGAAGATAGTTTTCCAAAGGCACAGTCCATATTCTTGCACAATACTATAATCTCTGTTCGCCGTTAACCTGTATTTCTTATGTCCAATCCGTACAGAGTTTCCGGCAACTTCTTTCTCAAGATGGATCTGATTCATATGCTGATCTTTCTTAAATGCATAGATCAGCGTTTCCCAACCGGCATGCCGCGACACACTGATGTGCCACGAATGGACCGCTGGTGTGCCGCGAGGAAATCGAAACAAAATTATTAATTCTATAGCAACCAAATTGCAAAACATAGGAAAAAAATGTATATTTTTGTATTTCACATTACTATGAATTTCTACCATGGAAAAAATTATTGTAATTGTAATATACTATTCCACATCTATTACTTTGTAGCAGACAGTATTTCAGCTCGTACACATTTCTACGGTTAGCTGCTATGTTACGCTTCAATTGAGAGTCATACTAACACCGAGAAATGGAAGCACTTGTACGATACGCGTCAAGTGAATGTTCGTAGAACACTCATTCGCATGTGAATGACAGAACAATATGTTCAACAGTTGTGTTTTGACTTCGACCCATCGCAAGCTGTGTGATTGCAATAATATGCACCGGTTTGGGTTAAAACAGCAAAGTACAAGACGTTTGTTCGTTCGTTATTTAGTGATCTTCGTTCTGAGTGAAAGATTGGATACAGTTTTCGAAAAAGAAAGCGTATTTTTAAAAATCTGAGTACTATAGTTCATTGCAATTGTTTTGTATTTTAAAATTAGAATAAAAAATAAGCATAATGAATTAGCATGGGGGAAAGCCAGTGATCGAGCTTTTATATCTGTGAGCAGGAGATCAGTAATCACAGAAAAAAAATACCATGGTATTTTATATTTGCAAATAATAATAATAATATCTATGAGTGTGCCGCGAGAATTCAAGTTACACACGTAGTGTGCCGCAAGTTGAAAAAGGTTGGGAAACGCTGGCATAGATGAACGTGAAGATAGTACTACGGTGAGTTCCAATCATGAAACTAAATCTTCCGAGCCATCTCTCTATGTTGTTGTTTATCTTTGCAATTTGTCATCTATATTAGGAAAAATATCGTATGGCTAGTTGGAAGGTTATTAATTTCCTTTTTTTTCATGAAAATATACATGAAAGAATGAACAGATATACTTTTTCTAAGTGTATGAATACTTTGTACACTAACTACCTTGTACAAAATTTGCACTTTCGTTACTTAAACTTAGACATATTAGTGATAGTAGGCCTACGTATAAAGATTATCGTTAAAGATATTTGTTTTTCAGACAGTCTTCCGTAGAGATATACTAAAGAGTTGCAGAACCCCTAGACCCTTTAGAACAGTGATTCCCAACCCGGAGTTTCTTAGAGTCTTTTGTGTTCGAGCTATTTGCGAGGTCATTTTTGGTTTGCCTTTGTCATTTTTGACCAGGACTCGGGCCTTTTTGATCCTGGGTCTTTCGGCCTTGAACCCTTTTCAACCGGGCCTTTTGGCATCAGGCCATTTTGACCGGGTTCGTTTTAGCATCAAGCCCTTTTGACCCGGTCCATTTTGTACTCGGGCCCTTTTGACTGAGACCTTTCTGTCCGGGTTCTTTTTGCCGAGCCCTTCTGACAGACTGTTTCGAAGGTGGACATTTTCTGAGCAAACATGTCAAGCAAGTAATTTCTTGCGATATATTGCTTCATTTGACTTCCGAAACGTAAAAGAAAAAAGAAAAAGAAAAATAAATAAAGAAAAAATAAGGCCTACCTATTATAGGGTTTACTTTACATTTATAATACGAAGTTGGAAAATCTAGAGTTACAACTCTGGGATGAGCTGTATTTTTATTTTCTTTTTAAATATAAAAAAGTATCCTATTCCGGGAGAAGCGATCTCTCCGTTGGCCTGCCCTAGATTCGCACCTAACTTTACATTATATGACTGTACATAATGAGATTAGAAATCAGTGTGTGTGCAGACCTGTCTGCTAAGTTCAAAATATGAATATGTATCCATTTATGTAATCAGTGAGATGTAGTTTTTGTTATTATTATTATATTATACTATTTTATTATTAAACATGTGACATCTTTTGTATCATAATTGTACTTTATTATATAATCTATGATCTACAAGACAAAGAAAGTATGATGCTGAATAATGTGTTTTTTTTCTTATGCCTCGAGCAAATACGTTCATTTCGGTAAAACAAAATACTTTGGAATGTATAATGTATAATAACTATTCCTTAGTTGTGGAACTTCCCCTGCTGGGCTGTTATTTTTTCACTACAGTTCAGAGCTAGGGATATTTTTTCCGGTACCATTTTTTAAAATATTTTTCATCAGGGTCATTTTGTCCTGGCTATTTTTCACTATTTCACAAAATGCAACTTGACGCCGTCTCTGATCGTTTTTGTCCTATGGAGATCAGTGCTGAAACGGGAACTGATAGTGAATTTTTGGTTTATTCCTCTTTCGCCGAATGATTTAAGCCCTAATTATTGCACACCTGAACAGTTTTCCATCTTCGATAAAAATTTGTTTAAAGAAATTTATGCTTAGAAAGCTATTTTGCGTATCTCGCTTTCCACTTTTTGTAATCTGATTTTTGTGGTGGTATTAAGTATCAATTTCCATGGATCGCTATCATGATTATCTATCAAATATTCCACTTAGATGTTTCAGTACGATACATTTTTCTTTTTCACAAAATTTATAAATTGAAAGTTTACTACTTTCTTGATTGGTTGTCACCTTTCACTATCTTTTGTTACTTCATTATGTTTTAACTTTTTAATTTCCTAATTTCCTCGTTCAAAGCAATTTCTGTAATTATGTAACGACAAATACAGTTGAAAAAACAAACAATGATGATAGTGCTTCTTATAAATTCATGAGGTGTCTCCATTTCAGACGGCCATTGATGGGAAAGGAGCGGTTACGGCCTTATTATTTGCTACTATTCCGGTATTCCCTGTAATAAAAGTGAAGGAATGGCATGGTAAAAGTATCTATTCAGTTTTGTCGGTCACGTGATATTAGTGGCGTGAGCATAAAGTTCGGTGTTTTAACCTTGAGCAAAATATTATGAAAAAATAAACCTCTACTATATTATATACTGCGTACGCTACTTACAAATACTGTACGATGTTCCAACGTTATTCACTACATCACATTCCACGTGCCAATTTTCATAAAGATAACTATTTCCGACACACAAGATGATTAGAAAAATAGTCTGCGCACCTTTCATTTGAAAAATGAAAAATTAAAAATGGTACGCACAAGATCATGCCAGGCAAATATTTGGTTGGTGATTTTTGCAGTTTTGAGTGTTCTTCCCCATTGCTACTTGTACGTATATAATGTAAACTTACGCAGTTTTACTTTGCTCTCCTTTTAAAGTTACCAAGAGAATGCCAGAATGGTGCTAAATATTAACGCCCTAGCCAGTTCCTTTTCATCTCTGTCCGTCCCAAGTACATACAGGGACAACTATTAAATTAACTATATGTAAAATTCACTTTCATTTTTCATCCTCGTTTGGTTATCAACTGCATCTCTTAAATCGTAAAAGTAGCTTTGGAAGGAAAATGTGAAGGAAATTAAAAAGTTACAATATAGAGACGACCAAAAGTTAATGAGAAGTTATAATTTTTAAAAAAAGTTTTTTTTATTTTTTTATTTTCAAATTTTGTGGGAACGAGAAATATTCTATACTTAAACATCCAAGTGGACTGTTTTGTTCCATAATCAGCATAAAGCTCCACAAATACTGAAGTCATCACAAAAATTAAACTACAAACAGTGGAAAGTTAGGTGGGAAAGATCACTTTGGCAGTATAAATTTACTTGAAGTGTTTGCCGAAGATTAAACAGTTCACAGGTGTGCGAAATTTTTCACTTCTGGTGTTAGTAGAGATAAGATTTCAGACTAAATCTATTCTTGGGACTCTAAATCAATTGGAGAAAGATCATATTACCGTTTTTACTGTACGTTGATCAACTTTGAAACCAGAAATGATTTATTTCTATTACTTTCGGTTTGAATATAGGATTATGGAAGAAGGATCCTATTTTCGGGACACAGAACCGATTAAAAAAAAAAAAAAAAAAAAAACCTTCTCGCTATCTGTTAGAATTTTCCTTCTGATATCTGTCAACGGATAAATGAACGGATGGACATAGTCGTTCTATTCGATTTCTTACACTTGTGCATATCACCAGTGGCATAGCGTCATAAGGAGGGGGCACAGGGGGCACGTGCCGAATTTTCTCTCTTAAAATATTCATTTCTAGGTTTCTGGGCCAATCGTCGCAAGATAAACATGTGTGTAAAACTGTTTTCTCACCTCGTCCGTAGAATGTATATACATATATATTCTCAATTTATTCAAAAGTAACAATGCTGTGGTTGTTTTTCGAAAGGAAGAGAATTACAAATGAAAGAACAATGCCAAACAGATTACTTAAAAAATGGAAGATGTTTTACATCTTGGCAGAGACGTATGCTCACTTGTGAAGAAAATGAGACGCATTGGTTCCTATATTTATCTCACTTCTGAATCTGAGCTCAATTTTAAGAACTAGATGACTCAGTGTAGCATTTTCAACAGCGTACTCCAGCCTTTCAGATTTGTATTAAATTAAAATGAGCATTTTTTTTTTTTTTTAATCTTCAAATATGAATTAATGTTACTTTCTTTTGTGATAAATATTCTACAGAAATAGTGCCCACTCCTACCATCGAAAGTTTTGATCACCCTATGTCTGTGTATAAAACGCGACTCATTTGGTGTTTTGAGTCAATTCAAAGATGCAAGATAATCCGTTGTCCAAAACATTTTGCAGTGTAGTGAAATACAGCGTAAGTTTTACAAGCACTCTTTTGCTCTTCTATGGTTTCACAGGGACTTCGCACGCTAAATAGACACACACATTTATTTTTACGTAGATAACAATGCAAGACAAATTAATGCCAAACAAAAATGAAAATAGAGTGTAAATGCTTAAGTCTGTATATTAGGCAGACTACACATGTTAGATTACATATTAGATTAGTTTATACTATTTTTCGCCCTTTTTTTCTAACTACCATAATACATTCAAATTTCAAGGCTCTCCAATTGGCATTCGAACCCGGGACTCCGTGCACGATCTAAAATTAGAAATTTCAATTTGTTCCACTTCTAAATACATGTGCTCTTCGAAATATATGTCAAAATATTTAGATTATTTACACATTACAATATAATTATATTAAATACTAGTATGTGGTTTAACAAAGTTATGCTATGCCGGTAAAAATTATTATTTTACTTCTTTTTTTACGTCCAACGTTTATGCCCCAGGGTTAAGCGAGACTGTGGTGATGAGAAGAATGGTTATGATGGAGTTCGATAACTCACGTTCGCTCAACTACAATCGTATGAAGTGAGTGTGGGAAAAATGAAATGAAATCTTTAAGTTTTACGTCCCACGCTTATGCCGATTAGGCTAAAGGAGACGCTGATGATGAGAAATGAATGAAATGGTGGATGAAGAAAGTGGGAGGAAACGGGAGAACCCCGAGAAAACCCACGAGCACGGTGTTTATCCACGACAAAGTCCACAGGGCGCGAGCTGGAATCGAACCAGGGACCCCAAGCACCGGAGGTGAACGCTCTACCACTGAGCCACCGCGGAAGTGAGTGTGGGGTCGAGAGAGCGTGATGTCAAAATGATGTAAACGTGAGGTCAGACTGGTAATGTGAGCATGAGGTCAAGTTAGAGTGAGGTCAGAGTAGCGATGTCAGCATGAGGTCGAGTGATCGTGATGTCGAAATGATGCAGTCGAACTCCTCGTAACTAAATTTAACTCCACTTTCAACATTCATTCTTGTCAGATCACTCGGATTTTATTCTCTTCTTTAATGTTTGCCCTCCAAAATTGACGTCCATTCTAGATTTGAGAGGGAAATGCCCCCCGTGCTCCTTTGGCTCCGAAACTGAATCAGTGTTTATTACCTTTATTCCGTGGATGAATAGTGAAAGCATCACATTGTGAGATGTGTGCATTTGGTTTACTACTAGTTCAGCGGTTAGTTATTATGTTGCCTGATGCCATTGCTAATATTATGTTGTCAAATCTTTTTGTTGTAATGTAATTGGCGTGTTTTGTCTGAAGTACAATTATCTGCTATGTGTTATTATGTTATTACATAATATACCTTGTATATTCTATATATACTATATATTTATGATTGAATGAAAGGAAAGATCTAGCAACCTTAACTCCACGATAACAAATAAGAAAAAAAGATACTTCACTTTTGTTACTACACCTGTGACTTTGGTTTGAGATCAAAGTCTATACGTATTCTATTATTCGTAGGAGAATTATTTGTAAGAATTATTTGTAGTATAGTACGAAATCAGTATTGCTTCCGTAGTTTATTGTATCCTTTATGGAGGATTCTGGCAATTGGTAAAGTTTCGGAGGGAGAATGGAGTTCGAACTGTCATTCCAGTAGGCCTAAAGACACATGCTTATCTTAAGAAATTAAGCCAATCCTTGGCGGCTCAAGATTGTCGTCTACAGCTTTGCACGTACCTAGCTAGACATGTGTCTAGAACAGTGGTGTACAATTATAATGTGCCTGAGGGCCATAACCGTCTTTACTAGTAAAGTGGAGGGCCGCAGCTGCTGCTAATATTAATATATAATAATAATAATAATAATAATAATAATAATAATAATAATAATAATAATAATGTAAAAGTTATAATTATTATTATTGATTGATTTTGAGTTTATCGTCCCGTTCAGCAGCGAGGCTATATGAGACGTGGACCTACTGATTAACGTGGAATCCGAACCACATGAGCTCCCGCCGGGAATCGAACCCGGGTCTCCCGCGCCAAAGGCGCGTACGCTAACCGCTTAGCCAAGGAGGAGCTCTATTATTATTATTATTATTATTATTATTATTATTATTATTATTATTATTATTATTATTATTATTATTATTATTATTATTATTATTATTATTATTATTATTATTATTATTATTATTATTATTATTACACTAGAAAAGAAAAACCTAAAAAAAAACGTATTTGAAATATTATATACCTATTCAATTCAATGTGAGAAATGAAGGTGACTAGTAGCGTTTACAAGGCCCTGGATATCTACATTCATTCCTGTCGTTGTGAGCCGCAGGAAATGCAAAAGAGAAGAATGTCGAAGGCAGTTTCTGAAGCGATTCTTCATAATTTTCATGGTGGAAAATGCACTTTCACACAAATAAGTACTTTCAAACACTGACACTCTTTCCCGACCAAGCTTCAAGATTTAGGGAAAGGTGTTGCCGTGGACTCTCGCGCCTTTTTGTTGTATATAATCGCTAAATGGATGCCTTAGTTCGAAAGAAGAGTGGAAACATTAAAAGAATGAATAAATATAAATGAAAATAGTATCAGTAATAAGAATTGTAAATCGTGAAAGCTATGTGGGCCGCGCAAAATGGTTTGGCAGGCCGCCATTTGGGCAGCACTGGTCTAAAAGTTAACTTTTAGAATGGTTCATAGGCTTCCAGTTCCATGAGTCCAAATCTAAGGTATGAAATGAATATGTGTTAAATATAATTACGATTAAATTTATTAATCTATTATATAAAAGAGAACGCACAAATCCTTTGTTAGCTCATCACGCTAATACGGCTGAACCAATTTCTTTCATTTTAGGGGGGTTATTAAGATTTGGACCCTAGATGGTTTTTATCATATCACTTTAATTTTTAATTACCAGTGTCTTGAGATAATTGACCATTCAAGTGTCCATAACGTACAAATCCTTTGTTAGTTCATCATAGGTATAAAAATAAACGTATTTATATGCAACCCGCATGACCGTGTCACTCGGCGGGTTAACATAAATGACAGGCGCTATAATGTTAACATTTACTGCAATTTGAAAGCGAAAAAGTAAAAATTATCTAAGTAACAAAGTTTATTGCGTTCTGGGGTGACCGCAGCGAAGCGGGGTGAACGCTGCTAGTTTTTCATAAAACAAGAGTTTTAAGGAGATCCGGGTTCATCCCTAAATACACCCTTGTTCACAGAGTTCATTTCGAACTTTAAGTTACTAGGCTACGAACTGAATAAAAACTTAGTCACAATTCCAACAAAGAATGCCCATTTGTCTAACACTTTCCACATTTTCTTATCCCTCACATACTTGCGTATTTTGTGTCTTCAACTGATAACCCATTGAAGCACACTATTCTACAAAGAAGTGTCCACACGCACCGATATTTTCTGACATTTCGTTTGATGTCACTAGCGCAAAAGGCTAATCAAAGATTTCTGCTCCACCCACCTGCTCAAGCAAATCTTTCCACAGAAGGAAAGACCAACAATGCACCCGTCAATCAACCCCCAAAGCAGATAGCAGGCAGATTTTTTTTTTTTTTCGACAGTGCAAACAAAGAATTAGCTGAAGCTGTGCGTTCAACGCTTGATACCGAAGAAAAAACAATATTTTGTCGTATACATGTATAATTCCTGGAAAATATTTCGGAGTTTATAACACCACGAAGCCTCTAAATACTGCGCGGGAAGAGAAAGATTGCCGAACAAAACAAAACAAAACAAAACAAAAAAAAAAAGTACGAGTGGTTTAAATGAAGTGATTGCTTTCATGAGCCACATACTGATTATACGAACTATAACTTCACTAGCTCCATAGACCATGTTCGATTGTTCAACTAAAAACATAATAATGTGGAATTTGTCGGGTGTAACCGAGGAAAAAAAAAGCACGTAAATAAAATTAACCCTGCCCACTTCTCAGAAATTACTCAAAGTTTGCACATGGTTAGTGCATCGTTAGTACACGTTAGTGCACCGAACACTTAACGTTAGTGTTATCATAGTTAAGAGAGTTATTTGTGAAATACTTGGGCGGCGCTAACTTTAGATTTTTCAACTTTTTTGTAACTTTTACATGACTTATCCCGCCAAAATGGGACAAATGCCAAAGTTAGTTCATCGTTAGCACATCCTAAAATCACTAAGCACTAATGTAAGTGCTATCAAATTATGTGGTTAATAACGAAATACCCAAGCAGATCCAAACGTAAATTTTCAACTTGTTCCAGGAAAATATGACAAACGAAAAAGGTTAGTGCCTCCCCAAAAACTAAACACTAATGTTAGTGGTATCATAATTAAGGAGTTATTTGCGAAATACAAGGCTAACTTTAAAAATTTCAACTCTTAGTAACTTTTAGATTAATCATCCCACGAAGATGGGCCAGATGTCAAAAGTTAATCGTGAGTAATTTCCAAAACACTAAACACTAACGTTAGAGCTTTAGTTTAAAAATTAATTGTCATATAGTTTAAGGGTTATTTCCGAAATACCTGGGTGGGCTAACTTTAGACTTTTCAACCTTTACTAACTTTTACATTAATTATCTCAGGAGGATGGGACAAAAGCCATGCGTTAGTGCATCATTACTATTTTATAGAGAACAATTGCGTTAATGCTAGGGATGGATACGAGCGAGTTGGAGCGAGTTCTCATTGAAACTCGACTCGACTCGAAACAGACATCTTTGAGCTCGACTCGAAAAATTTCCTCCAACTCGACTCGAATTTGACTCGAGCTTCGAGTCGAGTCGAGCCAAAACGAACCAAATCGAGCCAAATGTTGTGTGTAGTTTTAAGTACTTTTTCCAAGTATGCTACATAGGCAATATCATTATTATCAATGATACTTACTACTACTACAAATTATTATTATTATTATTATTATTATTATTATTATTATTATTATTATTATTATTATTATTATTATTATTATTATTATTATTATTATTATTATTATTATTAATATTATTATTATTATTATTATAATATTATATTATTATTATTATTATTATTATTATTATTATTATTATTATTATTATTATTATTATTATTATTATTATTATTATTATTATAACACCGTGTATTAGAGGTTGCACGGGCTCAAGCCCGACCCGGCCCGCGGGCCAGATTCATGTCTACTAAGCATATATCACTTCGGGTCCGGGTCGTAAATTTTAAAATATAAACCATATTTATCGGGCCTTCTTGGGCCAAACTTTGTAAATATACTGTACAAGGATATTTATTGGACCGTTCTTTCTGGAGAACTTTTAAAGCACAGCTTCAAAATTAAACTTCTAACTGCTGTAAATAGAAATGTAATTTTGCTTTCATTATTAAGTTTCTGTAATTTGGTCTCATTTGAATAACACGCGAGCTCGAGCCGGGCTCGGGATTAAATGCTCAAACATATTTCGGACTCGGGTCGGGCGTAACATTATAAATTCACGGACCGGGCACGGGCTAAAAATTCCGGCCCGTGCAGACAGGACCGGAACTAAGAAATTTTGCGCCCGGGGCAAAGACGTATATCTGTCTTAATTTCTCCCAATTTTGCATCGAAATGGCGCCCCCTACATACTCTCAACCAGCCGGGGGGGCGCGGTGACTCAGTGGTAGGGCGTTCACCTCCGGTGCTTGGGTCCCTGGTTCGATCCCAGCTCGCGCCGTGTGGACTTTGTGGTGGACAAACACCTTGCTCTTGGGTTTTCTCGGGATTCTCCCGTTTCCTCCCACTTTCTTCATTCCACCATTTCACTCATCTCTCATCATCACCGTCTCCTTTAGCCTAACCGGCATAGCCGTGGGACGTAAAACTTAAAGATTTCATTTCATTTCATTTCTTAACCAGCAGCGCCCCAGGGCAAATGCTCCGAATTGACTCCCCCTAGATCCGGCCCTGCGTGCAGACCTCTACCGTGCAGGAGTAAAAGTGGATCTGAAAAGGTAGGGGAAAGCTTCACATCACGCCGTTCCCCGTAACTATCTTTCAGCATTGTATTTTTTTAGAAATTGGGGGACGTGACACATTTTCCGGAAGTGGAGGACGACGTCCCACCGCATTCCCCCGCACTTTTACCCCTGCTATCGTGTATAAACATGAAAGATAGGCGGTTTCTGTCTGAATACTAAGAACTAGTTGACTGCTGACCTCGGTAGTCGTGAAGTTTAGGAAGCAAGGACATCATTCACGAGGTCCTGGGTTTGAGTTCCGGAGGGGCAAGTATTGTTAAAAGTTAGAGAGGGCCCGCCAAACATGTTCAAAACTGCTCTTCCCGAGTTTAGGATTCTCAACGGCTCGAGCGGCTCGGCTCACAACTCATTCACTATTGGACCGAGCCAACAGCTCACCCAACCGAGCCGAAACAAGCCGAGATGATGGCACACCCCAAACGAGCCGATTGCTCACCTGAGCCGAGTCGGTGCCTCATCTCAACCGAGCTGGCTTGAGCTGTTCACTCAGTTGAACCGAGCTGAGCCGTTTAAAATCACTACCCGAGTCGGGCTTCAGCTTCGGCTCAAAACTTCGAAAGTACAGGTCTCAGCTTTGGTGATAAGAACTACAGTACATACTTATATTGGTGCCCACGAGATTTGAGACTGTCTCGTTATAAAAATCCATTTTCGTCTTGTTAATCGAGATGAGACGAGGTCGAGCACTGTCCCATCTCATGAGCAACACTAAAAGTATTCCACATTATTGCTTACATTTCTCATAGCTTTCGCTTTCCAGTCTAATCAGACCATGATTTCAAAACGAGTTAAAACGAGCTATACGAGCGAGCCATTTATCAAACTCGACTCGACTCGATACTCGAGCTCAAAACAGTGACTCGGCTCGGATCTCAACTCGAGAAAATTACCTTTGACTCGACTCGAAACTCGACTCGAATTCGCTTTGAGTTTTGAGTCCAGTCGAGTTTTAGCTTGACCTGTGCCCATACATATGAGAGCATTAGCTCGGCTCACAACTCATTCACTATTAAGCCGAGCCAACAGATCACCCAACCGAGCCGAAACAAACCGAGATGATGGCACACCCCAAACGAGCCGATAAATGCTAGTTAATGCTATCATAGTATAGTTGTTAGTGAAATACCCAACCGGAGCCATAGATTTTTTTTAAAAAAATTACGCTTTTTGTCCCATGAAGATGAGACAAACGGCAAAAGCTAGTGCATTAGTGTTTCGCAAAACACTAAACACCAACGTTAGTGCTATGATAGTTTAGCAGTAATTAGTGAAATATCTACATGGGCGAGGTTAGCTTTAGATATTACAACTTTCTGTAAGTTTTACATTAACTAGCTTGAACAGTAGATAACCCATAAGTGATGGACAATAAATGATTGAAAAATCAACTTCTAAAACCAGAATTAACCTCACATTTTCTGTAAAGGGTACACATTTCAAAAGAGAAGAAGACCAACATTTATTAACGAGTTATGAATAAAAAAAAAAAAAAAAAAAAAAGAACTTTAATTTACTTCAATGTACGTGCAGTGATAACGAAAGTTTTCCAGCTATGAAAACCAGTTCTTACGTTCAACTCTTCATCAGGCTTATCAACATTAATATTTACAATCGCTCGCATTAAGCGTTGGTGTTTCTCCCACTTCTCTCGGACAGTTAGTAAAATGACTGAAAAATGTAAACTTAGCTCAGCGGGAGTACTTTGGGCCCAAGTATTTATTGCTTCGTAAAGCACTAAAGATGCACTGATCTTAAGTGTCCATCTTCTCGCTATCTATTACTATTATTGCTGTATGGCGATCAATGGTAAAACCGGAAAAGATTTATTTGAATCACTTCCAGTTTGAGCAAATGGTTCTAATAACCAACTAGTTTTATAACTTTTGATCCTCTATATTTTGGACAACATTGATGATGCTCCATCAAGTAGTTCTTGAGTGTTTTTGTCTCCCGGATGGACACACACACACGGACATCGTAAATATACAAAGGTGTTTTGGTAAACCAAACTCCTTAATAACAAATAGTAATGCCATGTGTACACCACTTGAAGCAGTTTGGTTTGTATGGTGCGATGTTTTCTCAATACTGAAACCGGAAATTTTAGTATATTTCTACCACTTCCGCTTTTAATAGAGAAAGAATGTATTCTTGAGACGCTTAATCGATTATAAAGAAACATTTTTCTGTATCTGTTACCATTCCTGCTGTATGGAGATTAATACTGAAACCGGAAGTGGTTAATTTCTAGAGTACTAACTAAACATATTGAACCTGTTATTGAAAAACTGAATCAATCCTTACAAAAAAAAAAAAAAAAAAAATACTGGTTCCCGCTATACGTTACCATTTCTACTCTGTTGAGATAAGTATTGAAACTTGAAGTGGTTAATTTCTGCCACTTCCGGTTCGTTTGAAGATTAACGAAGGAGATTGAAGTTATTCTTGGGACGCTGAATCGACTGGAAAAACTCTATTCTTTCTATATTTTACCGTTTCTGCTTTATGTAGATCAATGTTTATTGAAACCGGAAGTTATAGTGAATATAAACCACTTTCGGTTTTAGTAAAGAGTTGCGGATGAAACTGAAATATGTTCTTGAGGAGACTAATCGATTGTAGAAAACTGCTTATCGCTGTCTATTACCATTATTGCTGTATGGCGATCAATGGTAAAACCGGAAAAGGTTTATTTGAACCACTTCCAGTTTGAGCAGATGGTTCTAACAAACCAACTAGTTTCATAACTTTTGATCCTCTATAGCTTGGACAAAATTGATGATGATCAATCAAGTATTTCTTGAGTTTTTTTTGTCTCCCGGGTGGACACACACACAAGAACATGGTAAATATATAATGGAGTTTTGGTAAACCAAACTTCTTAACAATAGTAGAAAGACTGACTACGGTGACTTCATACAAGGAAAGATGTTAAGAATTTTGCGCCGGGAAATTTGCGCCCTACCCTAGAAAGAGGGGGAAATGCTCCCGCGATATACTTGCACTGGGAAGTTTGCGCCCTGCGAGAGATGAAAGAACCTGTTCGAGCTCACACATTGCTGGGGGGCGGATATTACAAAGTAAAGAATCCTCCCCCACGGACGTGACACCTGTGATTTATTTTCATTGGCTGATTGTGATAGCTTGGGACTATATTAAGAGGACAATAAACCTCAATTGTAAGCCCAATGAACACAACGGATGAATGCAACGGTGTGTTTGAAGTGAGTACCTCCAGCTAGTAAACATATTCTATATAGGTCGATTTTCTTGATAATATTACTGAAATAATTTTACATTCACTTTACATTTACTTTTCTATATTTTGTGTCCTAAAAGGCCAAACAATTCGCAAGGATTGTGGACAGAGGTATCAGGGAAATGCCAAACATCCTTATGTAGATTAAATTACACTCACATGGTTAGTTTAGTTAAGTAGATATATATATATATATATATATATATATATGTGTGTGTGTGTGTGTGTGTGTGTGCAGTGGCGGATCCAGGATATGGTCAAGGGAGAGGCTAAACCAGCGTTTTCCAACCTTTTTCAACTTGCGGCACACTACGGGTGTTACCTGGATTCTCGCGGCACACTTATAGATATTATTATTTGTAAATATAAAACACAGTGGTATTTTTTTTTCTGTGATTATTGATCTCCTTCTCACAGAGAAGAGATCTCTATCACTGTGTTTTCCCCGTCGTAAATCATTATGCTTATTTTTCATTCTAATTTTAAAATAGAAAACAATTGCAATGAAATATGGACTCAGGTTTTATAAAAATACGCTTTCTTTTTAAAAACTGTGTCAAACCTTTTACAAAAAAGGAAGATCACTAAATAACGAAGGAACAAACAAATCTCTTTTACTTCTAAGACACAAATGTAGGTAATTTGTCGGAAGGATTGAATGATGTATTAAATTTTAAGTTACGAAATAGTCTGCAATAATAAGGAACCAATAAAGGTCATAACAATAATAACACATACTTTTTTCAACATTAGAAATGGACAGAACAGTAACCGGTATGAAACTTAAATTTGAAGATTCATGGTAATGTAAAATACAAATATACATTTTCCCCTACGTTTTGATTGCTATAAAATTCATAATTTTATTTCGATTCCTCGCGGCACACCAGCGGCCCATTCACGGCACACCGGTTGGGAAACGCTGGGCTAAACCATAGTTTGCCGTTTTACTCAGTGTAAAGCACGATTGAAGCCCATTTTATCGAATGTATATCTGAGCATCAAGGTGGGCTATAGCCCCTATAGCCCCTATAGCACACCTTGATAATGATATATATATATATATATATATATATATATATATATATATATATATATATATATATATATATATATATATATATATCATTAACTTACACTTTTATTGTATATATTGCAGTATAATGAAAAACTGTATTCGTATGGACTGCTCTTTAGTGAACTAAAATTGAAATTAATTATTAATTATTATTATTATTTTCGTTTAGTTCGGGAATTTATAATAGATGAAGTGACAACTTCTGAGATAACGAAAGGCAAGCCCTGTGCGGTGTATCATGTGAAGAAGCAGTGTACTAAGACAATAACTTGGCTGCGTGTTAGAGAGAAGAAAGACAAGTGCAGGAAACAGTTAGTAACAAAGGGAAAAATAAGAAGTCAACGGAACATAAATGTCAACCAGACGTCGCTAAAACAGAAGTTCGAGTTCAACGGATGGCAGCAAAGAAGAGAGCCAGAGAAAGTGACGAGCCTCTATCGAAGATCTACCACGAAGAAATGAGTACACTGTTTAATCGTGGACTGGATTTTGTGACGGAAGTTCCCGATTACAACAGCTTCAAAAGAAACATGAATTATATGTGAGGCGACAAGAGCGAGGAGATCTTCGAGACCCAAATTCAAGATTGTAGTCCCGCGTGGCGTAGTCGCTAACGCTCTCGCCTTTGGTGCGAGCGATCCTGGGCTCGATTCTCGGTGGGGACACTCGGTCGAAAAAGTGTAACAGATTTTTCAGGCCAACCATCTTGAGTGAGGTTTTTCCTGGCTTTTCTTCATTTACACCAGGCAAATGCCGGGATGATGCCTAACATAATGGTCCCAGGCCGTTTCCTTCCTTCTCTTTCATCGGGTAGTGTGCTCGCCGAGGGACATCATCCCTCATGTACGTGACGGGCTTAGTGGCCTCAGATGCCGACAGCCCAGAAATCTAATTCTTAATCATAATTCCGGATTCAAGATGAAAGATCGTGTTAACCGAGAAAAACCTGAGGATAAACCATAACTCAAGCTTTCTTTTGCTGGATGAAAGACACGAACAGAGAATTCTTGTTTTCTCAAGTAGGAAAGGTCAGGAAATATTACATGAAAAAAAAAAAAAAAAAAAAACTTCTTTTTTGATGGAACTTTCAAATTGTGCAGCAAGCAGTTAGCCCAACTGTATACGTTATACGCAGATGGTGGCAGTATGGAGAATGAAATAAATATCATATCATCTCCGTAGCTTTTGTCTTCCTGCTGGACAATAAAAGAGAACTTACGACTTCCTTTTCAATAAATTAAAGGAGTGTTTACAGGGTTGAACTGCTCAAAAGATCATGCTTGACTTTGAAGAGACGTGTATTTTTGCGTTTGTTTCCAACTTTCCGGATTGTACGATTAAGGGTTGCAAATTTCATTTGAGCCAATGCTTGTGGGGAGTAAAGTGCAAGAACTAGATTTGGCATCTATGTATATACAAAGAAAATGAAAATGAAGAGTTATCTGCATGTGAAACACTTTAGTTATTGTTTCCCGGCAATACATTGAAGATGATTGGCTAGCAATGTCGAGTACTATGCCAATAGAAGATTAAGTTACAGCATTTATAGACTACTTTGTGAACGAATGGATACAAAATGTGAATGTGCTGATCGATGTTTAGAACTGCGAAGGTGAATGGCATCGAGCAAATAATGCCATTGAAGGGTGGAACAACAAGCTCAAGAGCAGGATTAACTTGCATCCGAATTTCTTTGTGCTTTCAAAATCACTGAAACAGGAAGCTGAACACAGTGCTTTGCATTATGATAGAATTTTTCTCGATTTAGAGGGGGGGGGGGGGAGAGAAAAAAGTATATGTAGGAGGACTAGACAACTGAGTTGAAAAAAAAAAAAAACAGCACAGATATAAAACAAGTTCGCTGAAAGATATTGTTCAATGTCTGAGAAGTCTATCCTACATCCAAAGAATTGGAGTAAAAACGAGGAAGCAATATAAACACGCAGTAACAAGGATAAAAGGGAAATAATTTCTTGGTAAAGAATAACAAACGATGATAAAGGACAGAATTTCCTACATAATTTTATCAAGGCACAATAAAAATAAATGACAACGGGTAGTGTTCCCTGAATAATGTTACCAAGGCATATTATTATTATTATTATTATTATTATTATTATTATTATTATTATTATTATTATTATTATTATTTTATTTTGCATTAGACAGTTGATGTTTAGTCCTTAAAACATTTCAGTACGATTAGACGAGATATTAGGTTACAAATCTTATTCAGCCTAACTTCTACTTTGGAAGGAGGAAAAGTGGTAGAGGTAATTTGGAATTCCTTGAATTGTATCAAGACGTGCAATAGACTTAAGGTGTTATACTCTTTTCCTTTTTACATATGCATTCAGTGACTAAATGATATCCTTCCCTACTGGTGTAGTG
The DNA here is from genome assembly GCF_964235325.1 of Thermobia domestica. Classification (NCBI taxonomy): domain Eukaryota; kingdom Metazoa; phylum Arthropoda; class Insecta; order Zygentoma; family Lepismatidae; genus Thermobia; species Thermobia domestica. The sequence goes on along the minus strand of NC_137464.1, from coordinate 231,799,595 downwards.
ACTAGCACGTGCTCCTTATGTGGGAAGGAGATACCGGGTTTGATTTCCGGTGGGTGAAATTTTGTGATTTTAACTGTCCTCGATGTTTCTGTGTTCGTTTGCTTGTCATATCCAGTAGTCCTGATAAGTGGTAAAAATGGAGAAAAAGGTTAGAAAGTTTTTTTAATAACCAAAATAAAATATTGTATAGCGCTTACCTTTGGAGAGTGTGGTCTATGAATCGATCCTTGTTTCCACCAAGTCAGATTTTTTTTTTTTTTTTTTTTTTGAAATATAAGATTTCATACGCCAGGCAGTTTACATACTTGTAATTTTGTTTAATGATCAATTTATGTTTATTCTTGTACAGTCACAAAAGAAAGTATTCTTCAGTTGACAAAATTTCACTTCCTAATTACTCAACAATAAATTAATTTATTAGAGTACCGATTTTGGCAAGTTGTCAAATTATAAAGATCCAGATTAATTCATTTGTTCCCGAATTATTGGGAAAAAGAAAATTTTTCAACTGAAGAATACTTTTTTTTTTTTCGTGTGTACGAGTAACAGCCTGTACAAATGTAGGAAATTAAATGAATTTAACAGTGTAACGACTTACAGTGTTATGTTCCCTTCTCACCTACATATGTGTTCAGTGGTTCAATGGTAATAAAGTCTGGTTGAATAAAGATCACTTATATATGGGGCATGAGGACTCAGGTTCGATCTTCGCTCCCACCAAATATACTTCATTATTTTTACATTTCGTATTGCAGGTAGTGCAGAGATTTATAATTTTGTTTACTGGTCAAACTACAATATTTATTCTTGTAATTGTAATAGTCTGTTCAAATGTATGAAATGTATTTAACATGTCAGGCTAAAAAAACTCTAACCTGTACGTAAAAGTATTCCCTGAACTATTTTTCAGTGATGCTTCTAACACTGTTCACATTAAAGTGATGCGCTGTGTAGACGGCGCAGGCTCAGCTAATGCACTTGTTAGAAGTTGCCGTCCTCTGACTCTTTTAGAATGGGTACGCAGGCTTTGTGGTCTCAGTAGAAGATCAAGACCATTAATAAGATATTAACATACAGCAGTTTGTTACATTATTAGTTTGGGGTTTATATTAGAAATTGAAAGCTAAAAAAATACGATTATAAATTTGAATTTGAATGTTAATTTAATTTTTAAGGCTACTAGACAACTAAAACTCTAGGGTCGGGCACGAGTGAGTTCGAGCGAGTTTTCATTGAAACTCGAGTCGACTCGAAACATATATCTTTGAGCTCGACTCAAGAACTCAACTCGAAAAATTTCCTCCAACTTGACTCGAATTTCAATCAATTTTCCAAACACTTTGGCTTTGATAAGCCAACAAACGTTAAGTGCCATTTCTATGCTACTTTCTCCTACATAAGAATAACAATATCAACTCCTTGGTAATAAATATCGAAAAACGGTAAGTGATTTTGAGGCATTGTTTCTCATGTTAGTGCAACAATACAAACATAACGATATGTCTTCTTACTTTTGGTTTGTACAGAGTAGTGTTGCACATAAGTATGGAGAAAAAATACTTGTATTTTGGCGAATATAAGATATATTTAGATTTTTTCCTTTTTGCTTCCAGTTGAAACTCGTACAGTATACAGACTCGTATGAAACAGTTCGGACATCCCGTGATTGATCTGATCTCACTAATGTCCTCGTTTAACTACTAGCCGGCTACGAGAGGAAACATTCGATAGCATGTTATCTTTCCCATACTGACCGACCTGTATGAGAAGTGCTTGCAATTCGACCATGTGATAGTTCGAGTGAATATTATATGTTGTCTTTATACAGAGACGACAAAGAAATATAAAGAATGAGAAAAAGAAGTTTACTGAGAAATATCTTGAACGAAGAAAGCTGAAGAGAAGGAAATAAACTTAACGGACACCATATCATAAGTGCATCTCAGTACACCGTCAAAAGTAAGCCAACTTGACTTTTAAATGCGGAATTACAAATTATGATTTTAGGTGTGGTGGTAGCACTGAATGTTACGAAGAGACCATTCATCGTGCACAGAATCTGGTTCTTATTATCGCTGTTACTAAGAGACCCCTCTTCTGTTACAAATAGACCTCTTTCGTTACAAAGAGACCTGTCGACCCCAGAATAGATTTCCTGACAGGTCTCTGTGTAACGTTTTCGTTACAGTTAGACCGGTTGGAGATATCTATCTATCTATCTATCTATCTATCTATCTATCTATCTATCTATCTATCTATCTATCTATCTATCTATCTATCTATGTGTATATATATATGTGTGTGTGTGTGTAATTTAATATACTTATACGTATGTACTTGTGTATGCGTGCATGGAAGTGGTGTCGTACGTGTATATGTCTACGTATAGATGTGTGTGTGTTCAGAGTAAAACCTTTCTGCCTCTTAATTGGGATATCTCTAGTTTTAACTGGCATTACCTCTGTAAGACATCCCACGCACCCAATCCGACGCCACCCAAGAAAAAAAAAAAGATCAATATGTTAAGCGCAGATTTAAAAAAAAAGTCGTAACTACATCCAAACGTCTGCCCAGCGGCCCAAACGCCCTCCTTCCACTGCCTGTTCCCCTGTCTGTCAATCCAGAAACCATCAATCTTTACCTTTGACCCTTTGAAGTGTCTGAAGATTGATGGTACACTATCCCCACCCACCCATTGATCCAACCACCCCATTTAATTAAAGCTACATACCATAAAATCAACGCTGCATACCCTGAGTGATCTAAAAATTGACAAAAATATATTTAGCGATCCAAATATTGAGAATGCTAATTGCTTTTGTAATAAGAAACAAATAGAAACAATAGGAATCTATTCTTAATTCAAAGTACATATTTGTTTAGTATGTATTAATAATTTATAATATAATGTAAATGTAAACACAAGATTAAACAATTGTTTTTATACTTATTATAGTTCTTATTTTATAACTGCGAAGTAAGGTTACTAAATACAAAGTATCGTCAGAAGAGCCAAAGAACTAATGAAGATTATAATTGAAACGTCCTGGAGAAAATTCAGAAGTGTTGAAAGGAAAGCGAGAATGAAATGTAAGTTTACTTTTTAACGAACAACAAAACTTTTTTCATAAGAGGATAGTAAATCACTGGATATTTAAAGGATTTGTAGGTTCAATGCAAGGCCAATCCACTGTATCCACTAGATCTTGCTCCCTATGATTATAAGCTATTGGGTTGGCAACTAAGTTCCCGCCGTTTTTTAATTTGGAATTATCTTTATGACATTAAATACTTTTGGCACGAAGTTGTACATCAATCGAAAGAGAATATATTGTTCTACCTAAATATATGTTTCGTTGTTACTAAGATACTTTTTTTTTTTTTTTTTTTTGTTATTTACAGATCATTTACATAGAATGCCAAGTTGAGAAAAATGAGCATTTTCGACACCTCCTTCTTTTTGCCTTTAATCAAGGTTCTAAGGCCACAGAAGCTACTCGCAACATTTGTGCTGTGTATGGAGTGTGTGCTATAGCTGAAAGAAACGCCCGTGATTGGTACGCAAAGTTCAAAAAAGGAAATTTTGACCTCAAAGACGCCCCTCGTTCTGGCCGTCCAGTTGAGTTCGATGAAGAGCTATTGAACCATCTTTTTTCATGAAAATCCGCGTCAAACAACAAGGGAACTGGCAGAGACAATGGATTGCTCCCACACTACTGTAGAGAAACATCTTCACCCGATGGGCAAAGTTCAGAAGTGTGGAGCATGGGTGCCTGACACTAAAAACGGCGGGAACTTAGTTGCCAACCCAATATATTGTAATATAGACTGAAATTTTAAAATATTTAGACATTATAAGAGCAAAGAGCAGTTCTCTGTAGGCCAGATCAAGTAATTCTTCTTGGAAAAAGTTTTTAAACAATAATATGCAAAGTATGTTGAACTTTAGAATGAACTTTGGAATAAATAAATAAATAAATAAAATTATGTATGTAGATTATTTCCTTCTTTGTCACTTCAAACCTCTTTTGTACTCTCAATGCCTCTTTCGCTTATTTTTTTTTTAAATGTTAACTAATTTTATTTGTTTGAATTTAAATTTTACATCTATAACCTTTAGAACAAAGATGATAATGAGAAATTATGATTATGATAATGAAATCAATATTACCACTTTATAAAATTGAGCCCATGATTGCTTAGTCTTTTATCACAGAACACTTAAGTACGTAAAAAGTATTCAGTAGCATTAGTTAACGTACGGACTTATATACTAATATATATATATATATATATATATATATATATAGTGTCCGAGAATTATCTATACAACTTTAAGACGTTATATTAAAGAAGTTAAGGTGATATTTACATGCGGTTTGTTGCATTCAATGCAGAAAGTCTTAAAGTTTTTTCTGTTACAGACGGTTTTGTGCATTCAATGCAGAAAGTCTTACAGGTTCTTCTTTTGTCTTTTACAGGTTAGCAAACAATAAATGAAGATGTGGACACCACAAGGAAAAGCACAGTGTGTTGCCTGGTACATAGAAACGAAGTTGGAGACTCAGGTGCAGCGGAATGTAAGGACCAAGTATGCACGTGGTCCTCCAACCAGATCTACAATTAAAGCTTGGTATAAACAATTCATGGAAACGGGAAATGTTCTGCACTAGAAAGTAGCTGAAAGACCAAGTACCAGTCAGGAAGATGTGGAAAGAGTGAAAGAGGCCTTTGTGCGTAGTCCAACAAAATCTGTTCGCGAATTGAATATGCCCAGGGCTACGGTTCATGATGTTCTTCATAAACGGCTGAAGCTGCAAGCCTACAAGGTGCAACTCCTTCAGGCCTTATTGCCAACCGACAAACCCAGACGTACTGACTTTGCTTGTTACATGCTGAACCGCATTGATCACGATAACCAGTTCCTGTAAAAGATTTGTTTCAGTGACGAGGCAACATTCCATCTGTCTGGGAAGTTGAACAGGCACAAAGTTTGCATATGGGGATCCGAGAATCCTCATGTAACACGTGAGATGGAGCGCGATAGCCCTAAGGTAAATGTCTGGTGTGGGTTAATGCATAATCGCATTATTGGACCCTTCTTTTTCGCTGAAAATTCAATCACAGGTCAGGTCTATCAGGATTTGCTCCAGCTTTATATGATTACTCAGTTGGAGGATCTGCAACCAAACATTCTGTTTCAACACGATGGAGCTCTGCCGCACTGGTCTTTAGAAGTTCGAGAATACCTCGATGAGGTGTTTCCCAATAGGTGGATTGGTCACGACGGTTCGATATCATGGCCTCCGCGGTCGCCGGATCTGAAACCACTGGACTTCTTCCTGTGCTGGTACCTTAAGTACATCGTCTTCGCTATGAAGGTAGCAAACCTTGAACAGCTAAAGCAGCGTATCCTTGCTGCTTTTCAGACAGTCACTGATGATTTGCGGCAGCGCACATGGGCTGAAATTGATTTTCGTCTGGATGTGCTTCGTATCACACACGGTGCCCACATAAGGGTGTACTGGACAGGTAAAAAAACTTTAAGATTTTCTGTATTGAATGCAAAAAACCGCATGCAAATATCACATTAACTTTTTTCAATATAACGTCGTAAAGTTGTATAGATACTTCTCGGACACCCTGTATGTATATATATAAAAGAAAAAGAATGGGTGTCAATTCGGGGTAAGGTTGATCATCTCTGTAGTATTACGAAGTTTGCATATTTTGTTATTACATCAACCATTCACTGAATTTTCTATATTATGGTTGATTATTATTACTGATGAATAACATTAGTTATATTTATATACTAAATGGACGTTGTCTATAGAGTGTAAAGTTTAACAACAATAAAATATTTTATTGTATTCTTCTCTTTATCAAAATTTAGTACTGAATGTATATATAGTATTCAAAGAATACTTATTTGTGGCTGAAGTGGTTCACAGAATGTACTCTGTATTATATGTTTATTCCATGGAAAAGTTCTAATGTGGAATGAATTGAAAGAGGAAGATAAGGCTGCTCAGGATGAGAAATAAGATTGTATACTGGGCGCTGAATTTGAAAAACCATGAAGAAACAGAACAAAGGGGGTATTTATATCGTTCTGACAGAACTTATCGAGGCCGCAGATTGTCAAATACTAACAAGCTGTTTCACTTGGTGCAAAAGAATGTATGAGATAGGACAACTTCTGGAAGGCTTTAGAAAGTGTGTTACTGTACTATTACGCAAAACAGAGTCTGCCATCAAATGTGAACAATAGAGAACTATGAGATTAATAAATTAAATGAGTTGAAAATACCAACAGCCACCGTTCTATGAATAATTGAAGGAAAGCTGGAATCTATTATTGAGATGAGCAATTTGGATTCAGAAGAGTAAGAGGAAATGAAAAGCAATATTAGGATTGCATTTGAAGAAGAGGATACGAAAGATAAAAGTACGTATATTGCTTTTGTCGATGTGGAAAAGTTAGTTGGAAGAGTTGATTGGAAAGTAATGTTTAGAATGCTGATACGGTTGAGCGTAAATTATAGAAATAGGGAGTAATACAACGGTTGTATAGAAATGAAACCACTGCGATAAAATGTGGCGAATATATTGAGGAAGATGCTATCAAGCAAGTGTAAGGCAAAGTTATTCTTTATCACCTATTGTATTTAATGGATACTACAGAACGGACGAATTACAAGAGAAAATAAAATAAATAAATAAATAAAGGAGTGGGGATACTAACTAACTAACTAACTCTATGGCCTATGGAACCCGGAGGTTCAATGCCGCGTTCACAAAAGCTCTCCACTGACTTCTATCCTTAGCTAACTGCATCCAGTTTCTACTTTGTATTCCAATCTCTGCAAGATCCATCTTAATATTGTCGTCCCATCTGCGCCTACTTCTTCCTAATGGTCGTTTTCCGATGGGTCTTCCAGTCAAGACTTTGAAAGCGTTTCTACTTTCTTGCATTCTAGCTACATGACCCGCCCTCCTAAGCCTCCTAGATTTGACAACCCTAACAATGTTGGGTAAACCATATAAATTGTGTAGTTCCTCGTTATGAAGTTTCCGCCATTCCCCTACGATGAGAAAGTGGATTTCTTTGGATTTGCCGATGACATAGTTGTGTTAGCAGAAGATGACCAAGAGTAGAAAGCAGTGCTTAATATGATTGGTCAAGTACTCTAAAATTATAATATAAAGACCAATCACTCTAAGACAGCTAAGACAAAGGTAATGGTAGCAAGCAAGAACAAAACAAAATTAAATGGTCTATTGATGGACAGAGGTTGAAGAATGTGTCAGATTTCACGTATCTTGGTTGTAAGATAACACCAAATGGAAGATTCAAGGCAAAAATTGTTAGTAGAATAAATCAAGCTAAAGCCACCTTTAACAGTAAACAGAATATATTTACTTTCTGTAATATTGATACGAGAATTCGCAAGATCTTACTAACTACCTTTATATTTATATGGTAGTGAGACCTGGATGCTCGGCCAAATATATAAGAAACGCATAACAGCCTTTGAAGTATGGTGCTACAGACTTGTTTCCAAAATTCCAAGAGTGGACAAAGTAACAAATCAAAAAATATTGAAAAGGATTAGATACGATAAAATAGGAATATCTGATGTGAACACATCTTATGACATGATGACTAGTTAAAAAGTTAGGAGAAGGATTTAGAGTGGGATAGAATCCTAGGGTAAGACCTAGACTATAGTACATACATCCAAGGGCGCCCATGTTGTGGTTTTCAAGGGGGGGCAAGTATAAGCGACATTTCAAATGTAGTCTCAAATTTTGCGGTTACTATTCTAAAATATCTATTGGGTTTTCAATCTTCCGAAGCACAATTTCCTCTAAAGCGGGGGGGGGGGCGAGTGCCCCACCTTGCTCCCTCTGATGGGCGTCCTTGCATACATCAGATAATAGAAGATGCCTGGTGCAAAAGCTACGAAACACTGATAAAAGACACACTGACACTGACAAGAGTTTGCAGATGACCGTGCATTATGGACTGGTTCACACCAATCATATGACTAAATACAAAGAAGGAGATACCGTTTAATAAACTACCCAAGATATTTTCCATGGAACGAGTTGTGCTGTAGAAAGAAAATGGAATAAAAATTTTTAGTTGATAGATGCAAGTGAATAAGTTTGAGAGGAGCAAAAAAGTTAGGATGTGGAAGAAAATAGGAGAATCTGCGGGAATAATGTCATCAATTTGCACACATATGACCCAAGATTAAAGTACGATACTTTAAGCCAGAAGAGAATTTTATACCACCGAGATGCTATTCTCACAATTATGTGGAAGAAAACTAGAACTAAAAATATAAAGCAAAAGTTTATAAGGACTTAAACCATAAAACGATAATGTTTTTTTTTTTTTTTTGTTTCCTTATAGCTAATCCAATTTAAAATATGAGAACATAGTTAATGATAAATCCAAAAATTCCAAACGGGATTAGTTCTTTGGATTATTTTTTGTTATAAGTAATATTTACTACCTACCCAAATATGGAAACGACAGCAATATAACTGCTTCCAAGATGGATGGTGAAAAAAAAACAAACATATAAGTACTTCGCTGCTAACAGACGTCATGACACAACACACCACACACACACACACACACACACACACACACATATATATATATATATATATATATATATATATATATATATATATATATATGGAGAGAGAGAGAGAAGAGAAGAGAAAAGAGAGACAGAGATAGGATTGGTGGCTCTTGAAATCTCCGACTGACATGTAACTTTCAAAGGCCGAAGAAATACCTGGTTAGAACAGTCTCCAGCTATAGCAGCATATTCATGACGAAACAAGGCTAGAGTCTGCGATGCGAAGCTCTCAACTGCACATTTCACCGCCCGATTGTCATGGATTCTCTGCCAAAAAGTGATCAAGATGCCAGAGGAGACGATAGTGGTGGGAGAAACGTCAGTAGAACAGTAGAATATGGTTGGTGAGGAACGGTTTCATACTGCCACTTATGGAGAGTCTGCACCGTCCTTCGAGCATAATATGAAAGTTTAGCAGAAAGATATCATGTCTGTCACTCATTGCTGGATGGTTGTGGACACTTTTGCGGTGATTTGATTGAATTCTCCACTATAATGTTTAACAGTGACAGCTTCACATCGATGGAGGAAAGCATGATGCGAGTGGAGAGGTGAGTTTGGACGTTGATCACGATCCATCCAGTCCTGACCGACTGTGGTTGTCTCAGCATAGCCATTTTTTTTATCCAATTGACACTCTGATGTTGGAAAACCTTCCCGGTTATTAAGTACACTCAGAGAACTGCACACCTCCAGATGAGAATCCTTGTCAGCTGCTGTCAACTCCTGTGACACCCACTCCAACTTTTTCCACCTTACCCATTACAGGAAACCACCGAACGACAGTGGTAGAGTCTATGTCCAACTCGTCTGCAAGGACACGAACACTTTTTCCTGAGCCCGCTTCCACAATATTGCTGAGGAGCTCATCAGAAATTCCTTTTGTTGATTGCTATAGTTCTCATTTATCAGTCCCTAGTCACAGGCAAGAAAATGCACTGTTGATGTTTTTCGCGACTAAGTAGTAGAATGTCTCGGTTTAAGAACATAAAGGATAACTAGTCATAATTGTGTGTTAAAAGCCTTAGTTTAAACTCGTAAAGGGTAAGCACTCACAGCTGTGTGCTCTCCATGATGTATTTTCAAATGACCCTGTTCAACAATACACTTCATCTTGACTGACTGGGCACCTCAGTTTGTTTCGTAAACATCTACTGAGTTTGTGACGTCGTACGCGTGACTTCGGCTCATCCATTGGCTGCAATATAGAGTGTGGTTTCCTTGCAGACGTAAGAGCAAACATTTTGATCGTACCAAGCGAAAAAATATTGCATTTCATTTATTCTCTCTTTTTTTTTCAAGTGTTTTCTGTTTTTCTTGGTAAGTGATTAAATTCTTTCCAAACCCCTATACTATGTAGAATTAGTGATTTTAATAATATCGTTAAGCTCCCTCGTGGCTATACGCATCTTCGATGCTCAAGTCCCGGGTTCGATTCCTGGCTGGAGATCATGCGGTCTGGAGCACACATTCTAGGTTCACGTCTCATATAGGTTTGATGCTGAGAGGGAAGCTAAATGTCAACCCAACCAACTAATAATATAGCTAAAGGCTTTCTTTCTATCATTTCAACCCACGAAGTATTATGGCCGATTAGACGGATTTCAGTTGATTGGTGTGTGGTCAGCCCTTCACATCATTTCGTTGTTGTCTCATTCTGTATAGATTGGGGTTTGTTATCTTTTAATCCAATGGTCCCGATTGCCTCACAATGGTGTGACAACAAAAAAATCTATACGTTCGTCATGAATCGAGCTCGGTACCATATTTCATGAAAGACATTCAAGAAGGCCCTTTGGTTAGATGGAAGCATGACAAATTACTAAATTGTGTTTGTCCGTTCCATATGTAAAACTAAAAATACCTATTATTATTATTACAAAATATCGCCCGAGCATGAGCCAGAACCCGGAAATAACGTGAAACCCAACCTCCACGTTACAATTGTTAATAGAAATAAACATAAAACGTTGAGATTCTCGAGAATATAAGTAACATTTTAAAAATATACATAAAAATTACACCATTTGTAATCGAAACCAAGATTTCACGTTTAGTGGGAGTAGAAGGAATGTCTATAATTAAACAAAGATAAAGAGAAAACTTACTTTCTTGAGAGGGAAGAGATACATCTTACTCTTCTTTATGTAGAATTTCAAAGTAATTGCCAAGATTAAGATCATACAACCATAGTTTCTTTGAAGATACCTAAAACCTAAATGGAATAAAATATTTTAAAGTTTTGTTCACATTATTCAATGATATTTAAGAAGTGTTACGTTCTCTGTAAGAGCTTTCTTAACTTGTTTACTATAGTAAAACCTGGCTTCAACGGACTCTTTATTAGACGGAAAACTGTCTTGAACGGAAATATTTCACGGCCTCATGAATTTTGGACTAAAAAAGCCTAAAAGTCCATTCATTAAGTGAAAACTGTCTTATGTGGACACCGGAAGACAAAATAAACCTTTAACGGAAAATTCTGAGTTCCGGACTGCAGCGTTTAGAAAATGTTCTAGACATCCTGTGAGGGGCAAACATATACATTATACTATCTGCAATAAATTCTTCGTTCCTTTCTTAAATCTTTCTGGACAATTTTCCTTACGGAAAAACGTCTCTGATTTAGTAAGTGTAGTATGTGAGGCTAAAGTGTGTGCGGAAAATGGAGCAGCCAAGCAGCAATATATAAAAAAATCCGTACTTGACTATTGGAAGCATGTGCATAGCATATATTATGTTTATTTGAAGATTTTGTGTATTAATTTGTAGAAGAAAGAAGTACTGTAATTGAACAACGTACGTACAGCAATATATTTTCCCAGTATGTCCGTTATAAGCATACATTTTAAAGGAAAATCCTACCTCGATTAAGCGGAAACCTGACTTTAACGGAAATTTTTACGAGTCCCGCTCGATTCCACTAAAAACAGGTTTCATGTATTAGATTTAAGTTGGAATTCAACATTCTCAATTTCAACAACTTAGAAATCAACGGGTAACCCCTTTCATATTATTTTTTAATTGCAATTGTTTTTACATGATCTTTTTATCTTGTCAGTCAAAAGCATGGATCATACATTTCAATAAATAAATAACTAATAAACATAACTAATAAAAGTAAACTGTAAATAATTAAAAGACCATCTCCAAGAAACAACGTGTGTAGTTAGTTCAAAGCATTGAGTTCACTCCTCCTTCCACTCCAGTAGAGAAACGGTTCCTTTTTCCATCCAAAGAACTTGAATACAGTGACACCTGTCAAATTGGGTTTTACAGAGCAAGAAAACTGTACGCAACGTGAATCAATCTCTCACTTATGTAGCAAAATGAAGGTCTTGTAGTAAGGCAAAATGTCGATAAGAAGATACGTCATGGCTCTGATCCATGGAAACTTGAACAGTGTCAAAATAATGGTTTTGTCATGAGACGGACCACTGTTAGTGATTTAATTAAACGTTATTCATAGCATTCTTCTCTACAACTCTTATTACCAAAGAAATTGCATCCAAAGAGGACATCAGTGGAACTTACAAGATCTGTGCTAAAAAGATCTGAGATATGGCTGCCTATGAGAATCCACTACCTCAGCATGTTACGGTGAAACGGTTACATGTGGTCCAATCACAGTGAGTCGTGCAATCCATCACAAATTGAGGCTGTAAACTGTCCGCAAGGGCAGCTGCATGCGTTAACATTATGGAGCAAAAGAACAACGGCAGAAGGATGTAGGAGCGCCACCTATTTAGTACCGTTGGAAGTTTTTTGTGCCAATGCAGGAAGCTTAAATTTACCTAAAGCTCAAGGGTTTGTGGAAAATGTCGGCCATCTCCTACAGAGCTGTTCGTCAAAAAGCTCTATGTAACTCGGTACATCAATTCAAAGTTTCTCGAAATGTTTTATGACTTTTGATTTCTCCTGCTATAGAGGAAAGGTCGAAACACAAGTCAAAATTAATGCTGCTTATTCACAACATGTTCTATCCCCAATTTATACAAATGAAATACGACATTGTATGCCTACGACATCCATTGTATGGAACTGCACCAGGACCATGGCCACCCGCAGGGAAGGGTAAACGCTAAGTAAAAGCAACAGTGCCATCACCATCTGCTTTCCCTGCCCACGTTCAGCAATGAGTATACAGAAATCGATACATCAGAGACATTAGGGCGTTGGGCTGTACTCTGGACAATTCTATGGAAGCTTTTACTGGTGAAACCAAGGTGTGTGTAAAATTGACTAACAGCTTTTAACTCGTATCTTCTGAATTATTTCTTTTGATTGCCTAACAATTACTACCAAATAAGATGGATTCACATCTTTCGGGTAAGTGAAAGAATTTAAATAACTCTTGAGTTCGGGAAAGTTGTTTTGAAGGAATTTGTGAGAGTCTGGAACTGCGATAAATTTGAACTTGCTCAGCGAGTTTCCTGAAGCACAATTGAAACGATTATATGTATATAATTTTTGACTCTTTGTAATGGACTCGTTTGTTCTCCATTACAGAATAAGATTATTCTTTTTAATACGCCCTTATTATTTATCTTTACCATTACCAAAAGTTTATTAGTTATTGTTAGTATTGCATTTATGCTATTATTTTTGTTTATTTCGTTGTATAAGTTAATGTTGGATTATAATTAATCTGCGCAATCGGTGTACTGGCGTTAATTGCCGCGAAATTGTAGCCAGTTGTATTCTTTTTCCTCTGTTGAATTGAGATTTCTGCTGTTTATATTATTAGTGATTGAAATTGAAATAGCTGTGTGTATATAGTAATGTCGTTCAGAAGGAAAGAACACTTAAATATGTCATACTAGATCAAATAGCCCGGAATCCATGAGGATTCAGTAACTGGATTATCTTCTCTCTTCTGTTTATAAATAACATCAGGGAGAATAATATATTTTTGGTTCATCACAAATAACAAATCGGATGGCTGTACACTTGTTTAATACATTACTGTGCTTGCCATGTTGAATGAATCAATTTGCTTCCTGTACTAAATGATCATCCTTCTGCTGTTACGCGACGAAGTTAGTATAAATATAATATAAATGTGTATTGGTGTATGAATATGATGAAACACGATGATTTAAAGGATTAATTGATGACATACTGAAAAAATATTAATTATATGTATTGGTGGATGACTCACATCGAGAACAGGAATGCTGTTATGTAACTTAAATGTTAATGTGAAGAAATTTGGATACATGTATGAATGTTTACATCAATATGATCGTACTGGAATAACCGTGTTAACTGTAGCCGATGTGATGAGACAATAGTTTGCTATATACAGTGATGGTAATAAAAGCAGCCCAATAATCCGTGGTTGTATTTGATTTCCATCTTTATCTTATGGAACGCACTGTGTATTCATTCCTGATGTACTTTATTCAATTCTAGTTTCCTGTTTCCTTTCCTTGTTAGCCTTCCTACGTTGGCAACGAACCAGCTCTCGGAAGTCCGATGCTCTAATGTTAACCGAGCGATATTTCTAGCTGATCCTACAATAAACAACACATATTGTGGGATTGCCTGCGCCGTACCAGAACGGCGGAAGAAAGGGCACTACATCTTCAACAATCTTGTTTCTTGTTCTGAAAATAAAGAGAAAGATGCTACAGTAACTTAATGTTTAAATCTATCATTATACTTACTAACATCCATAGTATTTAAAGCAGGCGTAGACAGCAGTTCTAACGTAGAAGCTGGTTGCAAAATCCACAACTGTAACATCCATCAGTAACAGCGATACTTCATTGCAGGTACTGGATATTTCAGTTCTTTGAACATGTAACCTTAGAATCTTCTGCTAATTGCATGCAATATTGATTATGATAATCTCAAATGCATTATAAAGAGTTAATAACAAAGTCTTGAAGAGGTTAAAGAATGTTGAACAATCAATCATAAGCGCTGAAACATTACAGAATCTTCCTTAAAATAATCATGGGAAGTTGTTCGATGTCTCGACAATCATTTACTAAGTGTTAAGAAACAACTTTGTACTCTAGATTCTTCTTTGGATGAACACTGCTAGTTAAAATTTGAATTTCTTTGTTTATTCACAATTTAAACCTCAATATTTTTTGAATTTTCGTGTATACTGTTCACATGCAACTAGTCAAAATATTTTGTACAAAATGTTGTCTTGGTGTAAGTATGTTATGAAGTTTTCGAAGTATTCCATCTCATATCGGGACTTCCTGTCCATGTAGTTTATAATTGATTGAGTATATATTTTTCCATCTTCAACAACGTTATGTCCATGGAAAACAGAAGAAAAATATTGTGTTGACGAAGGTTGTATGCAATTGTACATTCTTTCAACTTCATCTTTTCTAGATTCTTTTGGTCGTTTATTTGAATTGACTTGTTCTTCACTTTGCATTGGCATTTATTGGCAATTAAAAAAAGTTTTGGTATGTGATAGATATTATCGATTTACACAATTTTAGTTTCTTTTATATTTAAAACCTGGTACGTCCCTTTGAAATTAGAATAGCAACTGTCTTTGCAAATGCAATGGTTTTATATTGAATGTTTCGTCTCCAAATTTAGTTCCGTTACAATTTTCTGATAAATAATTTACAAAAGTTATGGAACCCGTCTTAAAATTAACTTTTTTAAAGAATTTTAGAAGTACATAAGATCAGTGCATTCAAAGCAAGGAGTTATTGTATTTGTTTCATAGAAGTGTTCATTCTGTTACTCATGATCATGTCGAAGCTATCTGCTTTATCGAACTATATTCTTCAGTATATTTTACTAATTTCTTCCTATAATTTCAAGTTAGGCGGTATATTATTCTCTTAATCATTCAATCCAATCATTTCTTGAAGACGTAATTTAAGGACTATATGAACACAATCTCCCTCTGCATCACAAGTTTATCTCTGTAGGTTTTGTACTCATGCCACAAAGAATATCAATTCTTTTTTTCTTTTTAATTCCATAATATCAAGGATGTGACCAGAGTAAGTTTAGATCCATTACTCCTTGAAAACACTTGTAACTTCTTCCATCCTTCTTGTTTCCTCAAGGAATTTTTTCATTTATTTTTGGATCCAAACAAAGACCTTTGACTGGTAGATCTGGCGAATGAGAATCTGCCTGTAAATACAGAACGCTTGAAAGAACCTACACATCTAAAAACATTAGGTATTTCAATTATATCAATCACTCAGTGGTACCATCATCCCATTTTGGAAGAAATTGATTACTATAGATACACCACATTGACATGACACCTAGTCTTCCGTTCCGAGCGCTGCTATCGGCCGAAGGAATTCCACTCCCTTTGGCTAAGGCTCTCTCGCTTAGCAACAGCTGAACCCTTATTGGCTTAACCGTGGGTGTGAGCTTTAGTTCGCATATTTGCCACGGCTCAAGACATTTTGGCAGCACTATAGCTGAGAATTGTTCTCTGCTTTATGGTAGTTAAGATTAAATAGCTCATCAATAAGTATAAAATATCAAAGTGATTTTGTTGATGAGTATGCAACACAGATATTTTACTAATAGAGAGTATCTTTTGACGAGAAAACATATTTGTTACTAATGTTTGAGCAAACCTTCGTAAATTCAAGTTCTTAAAAATTATTAATATCTGAATAAATTATTTTGTATATTCATTATTTTCAGGCTAAAATTCTAATAAAAACAAATAATAGCAAATATTTACATTTAGTAGTTAATATTGCGCGAAATCTCTGACAGGAAGACAGAACACACTAATCGGCCAACATATCAAACTCTTATCTGTTTTTAAATACTGTATTTTCCAAAACATCTTTTGCTTTCAAGTATGATAGAAATAAACTCTGAATGACCCAAGTACAGTAATTAATTGTAAACAAATAAAACATTAATTTCATTTTTTTTAAAGTTTAAACCTCTGTTTGTTGGGTAAAAGTTTCTTTTAGCTACGCCACCCAGAGTTGTAGTTGGGCCAGTACACAGTACGGAAAAAGTAGAAAAACTAATCGTGCCGATAAAATAATTGTTCCTTCCATCAATGTACGTAGTCGTTTCCTAGCTACTTTGTACTATATGCAGATAGACCTGCGTGTATTAGTGATGTAAAGAAAATCATAATAGAACTATAGCAAAAGTTATAACTTTCATAGCAACTAGCAATTGTTTGAGACTGTATAGTAGCAGAATGATCCTTTAGTGCAATCGAAATCTGAGGAGCGAACTCGATTAGACAAGGTTGTTGTTAGTGAAATTGCAATAGATCTTCTTGTTTATGATTTGCCTTTTTGGTTTTGTTTTCCAAAATGAGTTTGATGAAGTTATTGGAATGTAAGACACTCATAGACCGAAACAATAAAATAATGCAGTGAAAATATTACTACAACTTCCAGATGGGAGTCAGATGAATAACTGTGTACGGGTGGCTCCTTATCCCAAGGACAGCATGTACTAGGGACACGGCATCTGCAGTCCTCCTGAATTTCTTTGGCAACTTTTTCTTCTTACAGTAAACTAATTTTTCTCAGGGGATTTGCATACCATGAAATAATTGTTTACATGAACAAAACAAAAATGAAATGAAATCTTTGAGTTTTACGTCCCACGGTTATGCCGATTAGGCTAAAGGAGACGGTGATAATGAGAGATGACTGAAATGGTGGAATGAAGAAAGTGGGAGGAAACGGGAGAACCCCGAGAAAACCTACGAGCACGGTGTTTGTCCACCACAAAGTTTACTTGGCGGGGGCTGGGATCGAACCCGGGACCCCAAGCACCAGAGGTGAACGCTCTACCACTGAGATGAACAAAACAAGTTAGCGAGAACGTCATTTATGTTTTGCGAGTATAAAAATAATACTTGTGTTCAATATTTGAAACTATTTATCTTTCTGCATGTAAATGAAGGTGACAAGCAAATACGTTTATGTTTATGACTTATATGTTTATGAGTCATGTTTATGACTTTCATCTACTGTTTATGACTTTCATCTACTGTTTCTACATTCAGATAATTTTAATTCATTCTCCTCTTCTTCTCTAGAATTGGATTGTCTTTATTAATAGATCGATTTTTGCACCAAGGGACATACGCCTTGATGTATTAAGGGCCAATACTTTGGATATAATGATCATTTTTTTTTTGTAATGATCTTGTCAATATAGCTAGTTTTGGAACCAAAACGTCTAATTCATTGTATGTTCACATCATTGTATTTCAAAATTCATTGTATATACTTTCAGCAAATGATCTGATAAAACTGTGAAATAGGCCGGTGTTTTCTTGTCGTATGATCCTAAATGTCCTTAATAGTGTCAATACTTTAGTTGAAATGAAATCTTTGAGTTTTACGTCCAACAATTATGCCGGTTAGGCTAAAGGAGAGGGTGATTATGAGAAATGAATGAAATGGTGGAATGAAGAAAGTGAGAGGAAACGGGAGAACCCCGAGAAAACCCACGCACACGGTGTTTGTCCACCACAAAGTTCACTTGGCGAGAGCAGGGTTTGGATCCGGGACCCATACACCAGAGGTGAACGCTCCACCACTGAGCCACCGCGGCCCCGTCAATACTTTAGTTTTAAATACGATTCAATATAGTGAAATGTAACCTAAATGATATGTTATAAATTTATACATAAAATGAGTATGTCATAAAATACCATTTACTTAAAGATTTAACAGACTTGACAGCCGTATGCCAAAAGTAACACATAATCTACTAGGGGATCTGATTTGATGTTTTAGAATTTTAAATAAAACGTGAACACATTGACTTTTTGAAAAAGCACTGCAGACTAAGGGTTAAGGTATAGAGATGTGAATTACTTTGAGGATGTACTTTTAACGTGTTTGGCGTAAGAGTTTCCAAATCTCAGTTTGACACATCATCTTGCTTTGGAGGTGAAGATCCAGTATCTCCCTGGTCGATGAGCTGATGTGAATCCGTCGAAATCTGGTTCTTCAATCTCCTTTCCCTTCTTCTGGTTGATAATTTTGTTCTAGGTTCGTTTTCCGGATTCCGCCTTCGATCTCTTCCAATTCCAAGTATGGAAACTGGTACTTGGTATAACACATCCTACAATTATGACGAAGATAGACGTAATCTCGGGTGTTGTCAACGAAGGTTGTAAAACTCAGTTACATGCGTTTTCTTGAAACTTCACTTGATGCCATCGAACCCGGTGAAATCTTGATGTAGCTAAAAGGCGGAATGAACTCCTGACGGTGATTAAAAAAATTACTAAAGAGTCTGCGAACATGTTCTTTTTAACTCTCGTCCATCGTAACTCCATTGTATTTCTCACAACCTGACACATGGGGAAGCAAAATACAGGCAGAGGGGTGCAATGACAGGAGAGAATGAGGAAGAGCTATAAAAGAGAATAGTAGTGAAAGTAGGCTAAGAAGCAAGTCTACATAATGTACCTGATTTTATTGTACAGAGAAAATTAGAAAAAAAGAAGTTACAATAGCGCTCAGAGAGTTTGAGACTACATCAATAATGTGCTTACATAAAAAATAAATAAAATTAACGATGATTCCTAGAATTGATATCAACGGGGATTGATCCTTCGAACACAATCATCAACAGTAGGGGAAAGGAAAAAGTCACATCGAATTAGATCCAATGATTAGGAGCAATGGTGTTCGATGGCGATGTTGTCTTTGAGCAAGAAGTCGAACACCATTCCTTAAGTATGTCATAGTCCATTTGTCCGGATGTTTACGTCGAACGAAATCGCGTAATCCTCGTAACACAGCTGCGTAGATCTCCTTATTGACAGTTTGGCCACATGGAAGAAATTTGAAATGTACGATCCCAAACATATCAATAAAAGACAACACAGTAGCACTTTTACCGGTATCGGGCTTGCCTGGATTTTCTGGGTCTTGGTGATTCCAATTTGACAACATTAGCTCGGTTTTCTGTATCCGTAAACCCATAATTCATTCTGTGTGACGATTGTGCTCAGAATTTTCGGATCATTGGCTTCTGTTTTCTTCAATTCCCTACTGATGGTGCCATGAGCGTCCTTCTGGAACTATATGAGAATCCTCTGCGGGAATTTCACAAATACACGCCTAGGTCTTCATGTATGATTTGGTAAAATTTGGAGTCGATTGAAATATTTAACGCCCCTGTAGTTTCACGCACAGTCAGTCTATGATCGAATCGCGCGGACCGAAAACGAGTACGCTAACCTTAGTCACGGAATTCTACACTGATTCGAATCCCATCAAACTGTTAGTACATGCCTCATATGGACTCATTGCTGAAAAGAAGCATTAAAAATTAATTATACTATGGACAATTATGTTAATTGAAATTTTGTATTCATGTTTTCGATATGCTAATGTGTACACGATGCCTTTAATATTTTTCTCTAATGACATCCCTCACTGATAACCTGCAAATAAAGGTCAATAGAAGAAACACACTTGTTTTACTCTACTTGATACGGAGCTTACCAAAGCTGCCTAAGCAGCGCACGTGACCCACTCGGATCAAAACAGATTCTTTCGCCAGCGGAAGGAATAACATTCCTTAAATGAGGCACAATCTGGAAATAAAATAAAAAAAGTAATAATTAGCAGGCAGCTTAAAGTAATTTATTTAATGTTTAAAAAGTCCGAATAATACAGGACATCCAAATTGTAATTGACAGCTTTTAAATATTTATTACACATTTCAACAAACGGACTTTCTGGTTAACTAAACTTGCGAAAGTAATAGTAAATTTGTGAGTTTGTGAATTTGGTGCTGGGTGTAGCTTAAACAAAAATGACTTTAATTGAAGAAAAAATACAATCTATGTGTAGTATGATGTGTTATACCAATACATTGGAAATCTTTGCCGTGTGTTTTACAAGGATTCTTTGTCATATATCACATTATACTGCAGTGCGTTGGCTGCAGTTGGGAAAAAGTTCTGACGCGATTTTTTGAACTCCGAACAATTATCGAAATTTTCCTGAAAGAGAAGAATCGTCCTCTGGCTGAGTTACTCAACAATGAGTGGTTAGGAAAGTTAGCAATTTACACAGATTTAACTAAACCTATGAATGACTAATTTAAAATTACTAGAAAAAAACAGCTTCTGCCTCATTTATACACTTACATTAAATTCTTTCGACAAAAATGTTTTGTTTTAATCAGTGACGGCGATTGTACGTTAAAAGTGGGGGGCAAGACATGATCTGAATGTTTGCATACCAATGTTAGTTTTACTGTTGTTTCTAACCAGCCACGTAGCCAGGATTTTGTGAAGGGAGGGGGGGGGATTCCATACATGAAATACTGTGGTCATCACAACAGGAGTTCGATCATTCTAAACTATTTTACTGGAACATATATTGGTTCGTTCAGCCAGGATTTCGTAACGGGGGTGGGGGGAGGCGTGACATGAAATTCTGAATGCCCAGGAGCTCGATTAATCTAAACTACCGTACTTTACTATTAATATATATTGGTTTGTTAGACAATAAAATGAGGATATATTGGTAAGTATTTTAATAACAAACTATGAGTAAAATAATAATAATAATAATAATAATAATAATAATAATAATAATAATAATAATAATAATAATAAAGTGCTGAAAAATATTTTACAATATTTACATCCTTCCTCTGTTCATTCAAATATAACAATTTTCCTTTCATTATGACCCCAACTATTATAAAATGTACATACTCAATAATGTCTTGTAAAATATTTTACAATATCTCCGTTCCTTTCTCTGTTGAATCAAATGATAACAAAACTTTTTTTCCATATAAATTTTTGCTTTTTATTATTCCGTCAATTACTGTCTGCTCCAATGACAGGTTAAAGGAGCAGTAGAAAATTGTTTTTGATATAACATGTTTGATACTTCAAGGATGCGATGACGAAAATTTATGATAAAAAATGTCCACGTTGGCACACACTGATACTATACTTTCGGAAGCTTGAAATCTCCCTTGAAATCCCCCTGTCTAGTAGCAGAAATTCTGAGAATTCCGTAACTCTTCTAGAAATTCTGAGAATTCCGTAACTTTTCTAGAAATTTCAAATTCCCTGACTCTTCCAGGATATCTCGCTCACCTCGCCACCATGTATTTCAAGTAATTCAAATCTCTTCATAAGAAAGAGTAAACAAAAACTTCCTGATTTTTTAAATTTTTTTAATGCGATCCTTCTTTTTCTCATTTCATTTTTTCATTCTTCCTTTTCTTCATTTCTGGTCTCGAAGGGGGGGGGGGAGTCCGGACCCCCGGACCCCCCCTTGGCTACATGTCTGTTTGTAACTCTGTTTAAGGGAAGGTTGTTTCTAATAGTATATTATCTTTTTCAGTTAAAATATCGTATATCTTATTTCATATTTTATTAAGTAAATTAACCAGAGCAACGCAAGTAGGTACTAGCTCTTTGTACTCTTAAACAACGAAACCGTAAGAAGAGATTTCATTAAGATTATTTAATAAAAAATTGGAAAACAAATAAACAGAAAGGATAATATTAAGTATAGTGGTGAATAATGAGGCTTGTTTTGTAGAAGTTATATTGAAATTGGGAATTAATGAACAACTTCCACACATGCCATTAAATGTGTGTTATTACTCTTAGAAAATGAAAGATAGTAAATACTACAAGCATATGCTACGACATTTAAAGAAATACGCAATTGCAATAGTAATTGCTTTGAAAAAAATGAAATCTTTGAATTTTACAACCCATAGTTATGCCGGCAAGGCTAAAGGAGACGGTGATGATGAGAGATGAATGAAATGGTGGACTGAAGAAAGTGGGAGGAAACGGGAGAACCCCGAGAAAACCAACGAGCACGGTGTTTGTTGACCACAAAGTCCACACGGCGCGAGCTGGGATCGAACCAGGGGCCCCACGCACCGGAGGTGAAGGCTTTACCACTGAGCCACCGCGCCTCCCAGTAATTGCTTTGAATTGCAATTTAAACACAATTCCTATAGCTTTCTTAAATCCACGGGAAGACAAGTAACCAATACGTACTCACGCAACGGCAAATATTATATGGCACCATTTTTTCTATAAACCAGTAATATATACGAAAACTTTAAATTTTCAAATGATACTATGTACATTAAGGAGTCACTTCAAAAAAGTGGGTGACAACTGTCCTCTCTTGCCCCCCCCCCCTAATCGCCTAATCCCAATTGAAAAATAAACGCATTTTAAAAGATGACAAACATTCAGTCAGCAAACTGAGTCTCCATTTCCGGTAGACTTTGCGATTGAAGGTTTGAGTCTCGTTTAAAAATAAATTTTGAGTCTCGTTTTTCAAATTTTGATGCAATTAAGATTTTTCAAAATCCTTTTAACGCCGACATAAAAGCATTCGACCCAGAACTTCAAATAGAAATGATTGATTTGAAGTGTAGCAATATATATACCCGCGCCCTTTTTGGTGACAGCAGTACTCGCGCAGGGGTCCAATAGAGCCCCAAATTGATATTACTTTTTTTTACAATAAAAATATTTTTTAAAAAATAATTAAGACAATGTAGCATAACTCTAGACATGTTTCTAAAAGTATTTTGTAAATTAGATTTTTTGTACTCGTTTTGAGACATTGTTATATTTTTTCATCAGGACTTCTGGCTAGCAACACAAAATTTACCTCTTCTGTTTAGGGGTCTGTGTACATCCCGCGCGAGTACTTAAGGGTTAAACAAAAACACCACAGAATTGTAAACTTCGCAATTTGCTGCACACTCAATTTCATTTTCAAAGAAAATTCATCGAACAGCATAACACGCCTACACAGATAAACCACAGCTGCATCAACACCATCTATCGTGAAAAGTTGATACACTTTGGAATCAATGCCATCTGTCGCAGAGGCGATAAGTAATATAAATTCATATGAAATTTGAAAGACATGCTGCATAGCTAAACCGACAGTTACACCATCTGTCGCGAAAAATATGCAATCTTAACCTTGATACCCTTGACATAACGAAGACCCGAAAGCTCCATCAATACAATCTGTCGCAAAACACTTGTAAACGAGTCCTACTTCTCGATGCCCGTGAAGACGAACTATATCATTTATTATGAAGTAGGCCTACAGGTAAATCTGTCAGTGGCGTACGCAAGGGGGAATTTTCTGGATTGAAATCCCACATTGAGAAAGGTATTTTGGAAAAATAAAATTGGTCACGTTTGTACTGAAAGGATATGAGATTGTGTTTGAATCTCTTTTGTTAAAATTATGTGTCCTTCCACTGAAATATGTAATTTTTCAATAATTACCGTAATAGATGTTACACCTAATCTCTACCATAGCTGCATTTATGTTCATCTTTCCAACTGTTAGATTATGACAATCATATCCAGTTTCAAATGAGAATTAGCACCAAATTTTACTATATCCAATGATATGTTCATGCATACAAATTTTCATCAAAAGTCTACGTCAATATATGTAAAATTTTCATTGTTCCATAGGGCTATTGGTTTATAGTAAGATTAAATTGAAATCTCGTCGTAGGTACGTAGGCTGCACTTACATTATTATTTATGAAAAATATTAACTATTGAAAATCCCGCATATTTCTTTTCCTTTAAGAATCCAAATTCTGCACACTTTATCGTAAATTTTGCAAATGAATTAGTCAAAATATATGAATAAAAAAAAAAAGAAAGATTGAAAGAAATTATTATCAACTCACCTTACGTCCATATTTTGGAGATAACATTATATTCTTAACATAAAAATTATTGTGTCATGGTAATAGATATTTAAATTATTACAACAAATAAAGTAACTTCAATATTTTATAATTTAAACGAATTTCTATTGTTCCTTTCTATTGTTCACTCTAAGCAGTTTTTAATTTTTATTTTATGTTAGTTTAACGTCCAATTATTATCCACCGAGGCTAAGGGATACGGTTATAAAAACATAGATGATTATAATGGTGGAATAAAGAAAGTGGAAGGAAACGATAGAACCACAAATTTCACTCGGCGAGAGCTGGGACCAAACCAGAGACCCCACGAACCAGAAGTGAATGCACTACCACTGACCCACCGCAGCCCAGTACTTCTTATGTTAAGAATATAGTGTTAGCCCCAAAATGCTATTTGTGAAACAGAATGGGGAAGAACTTTTACAAATACTTATTATTAAATGTACAGTATGATCAGAAAGTCCTGCCCCTCCTTTTTTGTTTGTATGTATGTGTGTTTTTATTCCATTTTCTTTTCAGACATCTGACACCTCCGTTTTTCTTTATACGTGTCTGCGTATTCTCCAAGTCCCCTTCACATAGCTAACACAATTACCTACAGTGTGGAAGAACGTGTTCTGGCAAGCGTATGGGCTTATAAACGTCCACACACCTTGAAAACCATGAAAGATGTGCAACGTTACTTTGCAGCACGATTCAATAAAGAAGCTCCGCCGAAGCGAACGACACTTCTTTGGATAAGAAGAGGACAGGTCGACAATCAACATGACAAGAAACATATGTAACAGTGGCGGGCTCTGTGGTGAGATCTCCCCCTCAAAAAAAAAAAAAATTGCGGAAAAGATCCTATGAGCTTAGAGTTCGAAAAACGACTATGTTGACACACATGAAAAAGGTCCTGAATTTAAATCTTTTAGGCCATCATTCGTAACTGAGTTGAGTGATGATATAAGAACGTGCGACAAAGACATGAACCTTGCTAAAAAAAAAAAAAAAAAAAAGTACTCAATGTGTTTGTGACGATTCCACGGGCAAAGTCATCTTCTTAGACGAAGGTGCAATTTATTGACTTTGTAGGAATACGGGAGTTCTTTTTCGGAGCAAGAAAAACCTGTAAAGACGGGATGGAACTCCAGCTCACTATACTCCCCTTGTTTGGCCATTCTTGGATAAGGTGTTACCCTAGAGATAGATAGGGAGAGAGGGTAGATAGGGTAAAGGGGTCAGTGAATAGCCAGCACCGATTGAGCTGCCTTCCAGGAGATAAGTCGTGTGACAATTCCTTGTGGGAAATAGTTAAACCACATGTTTCGAAACAACAATATCAGACAACTAAAGATTTAAAGCAAGCTGTTAGGGAGTTATTCAAAAATATCACACAGGACATGGCGCCGCCTCATATTGTGCCTTGACAATGATGGTACCCATACTGATGTTCTAAATAACTATAGCAGGGCCAGCAAGAGAGGGTCTCTGACGTTTCTTGCCACATACAGAGGGACACTGCAGTCCCTACTTTGGGACTAGTGTTAATAACCACGGTCACCCTGTCTTACACCGTTAATTACATTGCTACTATAGATGCACCGAAAAAGCCTTGACACGTGAGTAGAGGCAGCGTCATTGCGAGCTGTCAGAGACCTTTTCTTGCTGGCCCTGCTATAACCAAGCAGGAACACGAAAGGCAAAGGTGACAAGACTTTGGGACCTTACTGTATATTCAGAACATGAGGCTTTCAGGGATATTACAGTTAATAGTAGCGTACACAGAATTTTATCACGGGGACTTCAAACACTCAATCCTATATCCTTTCAGAAATGTGATAACGTATAATATTATGTAAAAATATCTAACATTTTTCTTGTTCTTGGGGCAAAAGTGTTATTTCCTAATTATTTTTGACTAATAAAATTTGAAAATCTCTATTACTCGGCTGATTTTTTTCTTTTGTGGTGATAATCATGAAAGAAATGCCAATTGTACAGACGAAGCACATACTTCAACAGAAGTGTACCGAAATCACGAAATGACAACAGATGGCACTATTAAAATGCGTTGAAATGAATAAAGATGATTCAGAAAAATAAATAAAAGCAGAACTGGCTCTCAAAGAAGAAAACAATACCATTAAGACCTTGCTATAGGCTTTACATTACGAAGAATTTAGGTGAGGCGTTATTAGGGATTTCAAAATTGTAGCATTCTGGGTGGGTCTGCAAGGTGGCTTCACAAAAATCCCCTATTTGTGCCTACGGGACAGCAGTGATACCGCATCATTTTACCATAAGATGCAGTGGATATCACGGATGGAGTTCTACCATAATGTCATTTGGAACAATTGGTGGACGAAATAAGGTACTGTTTCTACCATTACACAGGAAACTTGGTCTCTTGAAAAAACCTGTTGCAATGCATGGGAAGAACTCAACAGTCTTCGCGTAGCTTTGACACTTTCACCCCAAGTTGTCGGTGGCAAAGGCCAATGCAATGTATCCTTTAGACCCCCTAATATAAATTAATAGAGTGCAAAGTATTCCTAACAAAATTCACCTACTGAGAAAAATACGTGGAACAGATTTGCTGCTGTGCTTTATAGCTCTCTGCGCTATTACAAGGCAGAAAATGACCAGCATCTTGTTGAGGCTCTATTAATGAATGCTTTCATAAAAACATCTTGGACTTTGAACAGCAGCACCAAGGATCATGTGATGCACATATGGTGGAAAAAAATATATTATGTAAAAGTGGCCTGCTTTACAAGCAAAAATTTTAGACTCACTTTTAAGCATTTACACTCCTAAGCTTTTACTCTTATGATATTAGAAGGCCTGTTCCTCTAGTCATATGCGATTTTTTTTTTTTTTTTTTTTTTTTTGCAAACAATAATATTGTTATTGGCATTATGTACGTGGAAAAAGTGTTTCTTTTGTAGACCTCATTGATTATCTTGTGTTCTAGAAGCAAATGTTGCTGTGTACAGTCGTAGAAATGTTCATCTTCTAGACCTTATCCTTATGTTTGTGTACCTCGGTTAGAATATATGATTATTTCAAGTTATATTAGCGAGTTTCTTTTGTTTTGTATCAATCAGCAATAGTCTGTGTAGTGTACAAATATTAAATATCTAAAATTTGCTGCTTTTTCCATAAAACCAAATTTTGATCTATTAAATTCGTCCTTTCTTTCAACACATGCTTTCAGGAAATAGTACTTACTACTCAGGAACAAAATATGTATTACATAGTGTAATCTATACAAACAAAATAAGCAAAATCGTTTGAAATAAGTTCGTATGTCTAGATATATTTTAAATATCAATCAAATATAGTTAATTAAATATAGGAAATATAAGTAAAGATGTGATAGAATATATAATGGTCAGGACATGGACCATTTAAAACACATTTTAAAAGACTAAACTTACGAAACGACAATAAATGCTTTTGTGGCGATCTTCACATTCCGGAGCATGTTTTCTGGTCTTGCGACAGATATATAACAAACGTTACAATAAAAGAAATAAGAAATGAAATGAAAAACAAGATAGCGTAAAAACAATCATAGAAGAAGATCAAAAACTAGAAAAATTTAGTACTCTGACTAGGCATGTTTTGGAAAACCTTTGGAAAGAAAGACGAGAAGAAAGAAGAAGAAGATAAATTTTGTGTGATACACTAAAAATAAAAATAAAATTAAAGAAATTTGATATCAACTAAACAAAATCATCTCTGAGAAAGCCAAGAGCTAAAAACTTTATCTGTTTAGTGTTTCAGTGTTAGTGTAGTGTTGTAGTGCAGAATATGTAGTGTTTGTGTTCTGTCAAGAGGCAAAATTCAAGTCTAGATAAAAAAAGTAAATAAACAATAAAGATAAGTTAATACGAAATTTTTGGGGGGAAATCTGGAGTACCGATTTCCTAACAAACAAGAAGAAAAACTTTTAGGAAGTCTGGAGTACCGATTTCCTAATAAACAACAAGGAAATTTTTGTGTTTTTACTATCATAACTATCATTTTTAATATCACTTTTATATATTATTTTAATAATTTTTTATTTTTAGTCTCTTTTCAGCTCTGTCTCTTTTCAGGTTTTATATCTGTGATCGTCTGTGTATGTACTTTTGTAAATAATAATAATAATAATAATAATAATAATAATAATAATAATAATAATAATAATAATAATAATAATAATAATAATAATAATAATAATAATTGTAATAAATATAAATAGTATTTTTTTTAAAAAAAAGAAGAAAATAAGGCATGGTTTATACAATTAGGTACCATGGTATAAAACAGAGCCTCACCTCAAATCTGTCGAGGACGAAAGCCGAATAGCAGAGAGATAAAAAAAATAAATAAAAGAGTATATGAGAAAGAGAAAAAAAGCAGAGGCAAGTTGCGACTACCCTATAATAAGACCTTAAGAAATCGGCCAAGGCAGGGGGAAATGGAGGCTTTTAAAAAAATTGTATGGACTTCTATGACTTAAGTAAATGTCGACTTCTCTCCAAACGTCAATAAATTCTTGTACAGGAAAAAGGAGAAAAGTAAATATTTTTTCTTTTAAATTTCAATGAGAAATTAATAATATTTCTAGTCCCAATTAATATGTTTGAAATCTATAATAACTATTATAAAATTTGGTAGATTCAGGGAACCAGGCAATCTTTTGTAGAGATTTGGACGGCGCGACGCATTTGGAATGGATCACATTTGGACATTAAGAAAGGAACGTTTCTATCCATTTTCGGAATATTCTTGCAAGGCGATGAAATGTAATTAGGGAAAATGTTTTTGTGAGTAAACATGTTAAAACATATAGGTACTTATGACGACGTTGTATTCATCCTTTGATTGTAAAGAAGTTATCATTGTAATTATGATTCTACGTGGGTTAATTGAGCCGAGCGAATCAAAGTTCATATACACTTAATCTGCGTTTTACTCAGCATATATACCTTAAAAACCAAACAGTTAACGAAATTACAATTATGATGTTAGGGAATATTGATGACAAGGTTTACAAGTAAGCTATCTCGAATTAATCAAATTCACACGAAAAATTGACAAAAAATGTATTTGTTTAAATTGAAATTCGTAGTGCATACATGCATCAACCAAATATAAGTGTACTTTTGGTTTCATCAAGGTATAGGATTCCAAATACAGTATTAAATAATAATTCAACTCTTAGTTATTTTTCAAATTGATGAGTAGGCAAGAAGTGAGGGAAAATTGCTCCCAAGTCTACTAGTCCAACGGTGATTTTATTTTATTTTTCATTGATACTTCACACTTTCAAAGAATATGAAAGTATTATAATTATGTATACTTTTCCTTCTATTTTACAGACTTCGACTTAACGAATTACGGAAGCAACGTACAAAATTTGGAGGAGCCGATTCAGTCTGAAAGTTCTGATTTTCAACCCAAAATGGTGAAATTACTATTTTAAAATTTAGAGGATATCCGGTATTTTATACGGCCAGTTTGTACTTTGTTCTTGATTAAAACTTTCTTTCGCAATGTAATTATAGATATTAACGACTGCAAAAACTTATGGACAAAAACTCATTTGACCGCCCATGTCCCTTTTTAACCGACTCAAAAAAATGGAGGAGGTACATGAAAACGAGGGATGAGAGTGTATAAATCAAGTGAATTTTATTACTTCATACTACAAAATACCTTGAGAAACAAGCAGCAAACGAAAAACATGTACGAAATAAAAAGTTAATTATTTCCAGAGAGAAATTTAAATATGCTAAAATTAGCCTCCCGTTTTCCCACTTAGGGGATGGGACCGGGGAAACTGAAAAATATTTTAATTGCAGATTCTGGTTTTATGGAAGAAATATGTTAATTTTATTCGAAACATTTTTGAACCCTGGTGGGTGGTGGTGCAATCAATTAAGTGAGGTTCACTAAGGTGGAATTCGAACCACTGTAGTGGGGTCAAATGTTAATATTCCCTTACTATGAATCGAATCCCCGAATCTCACATTTCATATGCGGACGTTACCTTATTTGTTAGTTGGAAAGTTTACTTGACATAAGTTTAATTTATAATTTATAATTTATACAATATGAAAATAACAACGTAGTACATCTTGTGCTGTAATATAAGTCAAACATCATAAAACTATCATTTTTGGTACGCAAAAATAGCCACCCCCCAAAAATATCTCTGCCCCTCCTTTTCCCCCCTAAAGAAATTAATGCGTTCTCACTGGCTTGAACATATGGTTAATTCTACAAAAGACTTGATTGCAGATCGCAAAAGGAAAGATATACCATATTTCGATGACTGCTGAGGGATTAGCTACTTTTGGTGCAGTGTTGAAAGAAGGAAGTGAGTCAACTCCTAAGTATGTGCTGTTTGGATGTATTACCAGGCGTTATTAACCGATTACATTCCGGCAGCCTTGAGTTTACTTTTTCAAAACATGTGTTATTCTTTTTTGCGTCTTGAAATGTTATTAGTAGGGCTCGAAAGTTGAAGACCCAAAAATTGCATAAAAAGGACGTTTAAAAAAAATGTAAAACATCTGACCTAAAAAGTGTTAGAAATGACGTAAAATTAAGTCCCAATTTACTTAGAATTACATATTTAATGAATATAATGCTTAAAAAGTACACGTTTCTGGTAGTATACAATATACAGCTGAAAAAAACTTTATTAAGGAAATGCTTTGCTTTATCGTTCAATTTGTATTTTTGTTATATTGGTTCTGTTGTCCAAGTTTAATCCTAAATTTTGAACACTTTTGGAGCACAACTAGAACCGGACACTTTTGGAGAAGGCCAGGACACCACATTGGTCAGTAACACTCTGAAATTGTAATTGATCTGTGCATCAGTTGGCACGTAATAAAAAAATATTTAAATATTTTATGCTTTAAATTGTAGGTAAAGAACAAAATTACTTCCCTGGAGGACGTGAATTCGGAAGCCTTGAGAAGCAGGGGATACGAACATAAATTTTTATTAGGCCTTTTCCAGGAGCGGCTCAAGGCAAAATTTTCACCTGAGAAAGAGATTTGTTGCTTCTTTCTTAGCCCTAACCTATGGTTTACATTTTATTACAGTGATTTTAATAATGTACGAGACATTTTTCAAAGGAGGTACGGTGGGTCCTAATGCGAGTTAATGGCCAGTAAATTTATTGTCGAAAGATGAAGTGCAAAAAAGACGTTAAGACATGTAAAAAAGCTTTTAAGAGACCAGTAAAGAAGAAGGCGCCGAAAAAGGCAAAAAAGGACAAATAAAATCCACCATTTTCTGACCTACAATGATCCAAAATGAACATATATTATGTTAAGCTTCATCTTCGGTCACTCGTAAAAAAGAGGATTTTTCCTCAACTTCTGAGTCTCAGTTATTATAATAATATCGTTGTTGTATCCAACTCTATTCATAAGAACAAAAAAAGTCATATCTATAGTTGACACAAGCAACAAAATAATATTACTGGAGATACATTTTTTTTTAGAAATATCCTATCGCTTTGAGACTATTAACAGTAGTTGATTTTCAAAGGTTATAGATTCTTTCGTATGGATAGTATTTCGTTATATACCTGCAGTAACAAACTGATCACATTGTCACAATGTAAGGTGACATAATTTATGACCATTTTTATGACTTTCATATTTGTATCATGCAGGGTACCAAAGTTCCAAATATTAAGTACGTCACTGCTACACGTATGGCTGTCACTGTTAGGAGAATTCGAAATATAATACATCAATCTGCTACTCAACAAGATATTTTTCATATACATGATATAAATAAATCAATTCTAGAAAAATTAACTAGCAAGTGTCTCGTATTGATAAGCACATTTTTTTTTTTTCGTTTACTCACAAAGAACCCCTCTGAGTGCGAGGTCGGGAAAGCAAGAAATCGTTGATGGCATTAAAAGCCCCTTCTCATCAAATAACCTTAAACAAAATATTAGCTGCTAATGGTCACCACAGGGGAACCAGGGGGGGGGGGGGGCTTTATCAAAGACAGACGCATGTGATGTAATTTCAGGAGGACGTGATGGACACGAGGGAGGTGGAAGGAATGTGAATTTTTGAAATGAAGAGACAAAGCAAAAATAAGGAATACGTATTTCATGGAAAAAGCGTATTTCAGAACGATAGGGCCGGGGGGAATAAGCCCCGGAAGTGATTCACATTCGACGAAGTGAAGGAATGGTATCCGGTAACAGCAGAAGTTGACAGAGCGACCTGGAAACACTGGACAAATTAAGCCATTGGACTTTTTTTTTTCGAACATACAAGACTTACTTTCGCGCCATTTGCAGTTAGCCTCTTCGGGATGCTCGTTTGCAGGAACAACTCTATAACCGACTGTTTCGGATTCGACTGCATACAATCACCTTTCATCAGTTCTGTTCACCACGACATAGCAATACGATTCTGTACGCACTTCATAGAAGTGGCTACCAATGTGCTCGTCCTGAATGCTTTATAGCTCCAAAGGAGTTTGCCTTTGATCTCACCGAGATTACATTCTGTCGCCATTGTGGCTTATCGTTTTTTATTCGTTGCTCGTGGTGCAAGGTGCCAGTGTGTTTGGACCATTTCTTCAACATATCAGATGGACATTTTGTGACGTGCAACACATATGTTTCATAAGAGTTTGGATTTTGCATCACCAATGGGACCTTGCATTTTGCATCACCAATGAAATAACTACACAAAATTTCGCAGATATCAGGCGGGAAACTTCCAAAACTTTTAGAACAAAGAAACGCGATTTTCTGAAAGCTAAAATTAAGGAACTTGAAGATAATAGTAAAAATAAAAACATCCGGGACATGTATAAGGGAATCAACGAATTTAAGAAAGGCTATCAACCTCGTGCTTATATATTAAAGAAATCTGACGGTACAGTTCTCACTGATACGGATAGCATCTTAAATAGATGCAAAGATTTCTTTGACAATTTGCTTAACACGCAACCAAAAACTAGTGTGCATGGAGAAAAAGAGATACACACCGCAGAACCGTATATTCCAGAACCCAACTGAATAGAAATAGAAACCGCTATAAAGAAATTAAAGAAACACAAATCTCCGGGTGGAGATGAAATTCCGGCCGAGTTAATTTTAGCTGGAGGCGAAAAATTGTGGAACAAGATACACAAACTCATCCTCCTTATCTGGAACAAGGAAGAATTGCCACAAGAGTGGAAAGAATCAATCATTGTTCCAATTCACAAGAAGGGTGACAAAACTGACTGTAATCGAGGCATTTCTCTTCAGTCAACATCCTATAAAATCCTTTCAAATATTCTATTAGCAAGGAAATTACCCCATACGCAAATGAAATTATTGGAGATTACCAATGCGGATTTAGACGAAATCGATTAACTATCGACCAAATATTTACCATTCGTCAAATACTGAAAAAAAAAAGTGGGAATACAATACCCCGGTGCATCAACTATTTATTGATTTTAGAAAGGCGTACGACTCGGTTAGGAGAGAAACATTATACAACATTCTTACAGAACTTGGAATACCGAGAAAGCTAATTAGATTAATTAAGATGTGTTTAAATGAATCCCAAAGTAAAGTCCGGGTAGGAAATTTTTTGTCCACGAGCTTTCACGTCGAAAATGGCCTGAAACAAGGAGATGAGTTGTCGCCATTATTATTTAACTTTGCTCTGGAATACGCTATAAGGAAAATCAAAGATAGCAACCAGGGCCTAGAGTTGAACGGTATTCACCAGGTTATGGCATATGCTGATGATGTAAATTTAATAGGGGATGATAGGAGAACAATAGAAAGAAATGCAGAGATCTTATTAAACGCTTGCAGGGACATGGGTTTAGAATTAAATGCAGAGAAAACTAAATACATGGAAGTGCGTCGGGACAGTAATACAGCAAATTATAGATGCGTTAAAATATTAAATAATACTTTTGATAAAGTGGATAGTTTCAAATATCTAGGATCAATATTAACAGATGAAAATCATATCCACGAAGAAATTAAATGTCGACTAAAAGCAGGGAATTCGTGTTACTATTCGGTTCAAAATCTCTTGTCGTCGCGAATTCTGTCGAGGAATTTGAAGCTTAAAATATACAAAACGATTATCATGCCTGTTGTTTTGTATGGCTGCGAAACATGGTCACTTACTCTGAGGGAAGAACATAGACTGAAAGTATTTGCGAACAAGATACTGAGACGAATATTCGGACCCAAGAAGAACGGGAATGGGGAATGGCGGAAACTTCATAACGAGGAACTACATAATTTATATGGTTTACCCAACATTGTTAGGATCGTCAAGTCTAGGAGGCTTAGGTGGGCGGGTCATGTAGCTAGAATGGAAGAAAGTAGAAACGCTTTCAAAGTCTTGACTGGAAGACCAATCCGAAAACGACCATTAGGAAGACCTAGGCGCAGATGGGAGGACAATATTAAGATGGATCTCGCAGAGATTGGAATACAAAGTAGAAACTGGATGCAGTTAGCTAAGGATAGAAGTCAGTGGAGAGCTTTTGTGAACGCGGCATTGAACCTCCTGGTTCCATAGGCCATAGAGTTAGTTAGTTAATGGGACCTTGCTTTACATCCATGTCACCTATTTGAGGTAAGTACGTCACTAGTGGGTCACTGTTATTTTTTTCTATTACTAGTGTTTGAATTTTCGCTATATATATATACTGTGACTGTCCTTACGCGACTTCGTTTCTTATTGTGGCCTCACGGTATTTCTATATTTGGACCCGCATGGAGCACTTCCGGGGCTTATGCCCCCGGCCCCTGTCGTTGTCCAGCTTTTTCCATGAAATACATATTGCTTATTTTTGCCTTGTCTCTTCATTTCCAAAAATTCTCATTCCTTCCACCTCCCTCGTGTCCATCACGTCCTCCCGAAATTGCATCACATGCGTCTGTCTTTGATAAAGCCCACTCCCCTGGTTCCCCTGTGGTGACCATTAGCAGCTAATATTTTGTTTACTGTTATTTGATGAGAAGGGGTTTTTAATGCCACCAACGATTTCTTGCTTTCCCGACCTCGCACTCAGAGGGGTTCCTTGTCAGTTTAAAAGTTTTACTTTTCCTTCGGGATGTGATACACAAAAATTTCTGGATGTTATCATATTGCATTGGATATAAGGAATTTGTCTTTATTCATTAACTAGTTGAATATACCCATGCTTCGCATGGGGGCTGTATTTGGAAGTCAACGCCTGTAGGAGTATCACCATTGATCTCAGCGACCGCGAAAACTATTTTTTTGATACTAATGTCGGTCATTTTGGGCTATTTTTTTTACATGTCTCGGTATCCCCCGCTGACTCCCGGCCCGTATACGATTGTAACTAAATTTGCAAGTCATTGCTAATGGAAGTTTCACCATTGATTTCAACGACCGCGAAAACTATGGATTTGACACTAATATCGGTCATTTTGGATTACTTTTATGTGTCTTGGTATCTCACTTCACTTCTCTCCGGTGACCCTCGTCCGGAGCCAAATAGCGTGAATTTGGAAGTTATGCAATCGGAGTTTCGCCATGCGTTTCAGCGACCGCGAAAACTATGAATTCAACACTAATATCGGTCATTTTCTACTACTTTTACATGTCCCGGCAAACGTCCCCCTGATACCCTCTAGTTCGAATTTAGACAAAAAGTTTAACTCTTTTTTTGGAGCCTAGACCACGGTATTCGTGACTAAAATTTGATAACTCTCGGTCAGTTTGTCTGGTTCCAAAGCCGGTTTCGGCAAACGTCCCCCCTGAGACTCCCTGGTTCGAAATTTGAAAAAAGAGCGTCGTCTTGTTCTGGGGGCTGGGCCAAGGTACCCCTGACCAAAATTTGGTAACTATCGGTCCACTCGTCTGGTTCCCAGGCAGCACACAGACAGACAGACAAACAAATATACAAACAAACTCTTTATTTTATTTGTATTAGATTAGATTAGATTAGATTTATATATACATGAACCAACAAGTAAGTGTTAGGATAGGGGAAGAACTGACGGAAGAGAGTGCAATTGGAAGGGGAGTTCGACAAGGATGCTGCCTCTCGCCAACACTATTTAATGTCTATCTAGAAGAGATAGTGAAAAAGAGCCTATATGATGATGATGGCATTTCGGTAGGAGGTAGAATGATTAGATGCATAAGATTTGCAGACGATATGGCGCTTCTTGCAGAATCTGAAAAGAAAATCAATAAAATGTTAGAAAAAATGAGAAAGGGCTTTGAAGAATATGGGATGAAAATAAATTTTAGAAAGACAAAATCCATGGTGATTGGAATGAAGGGGTCTGTGTCAAATGTAAAAGTAGGAGGGGAGAAAATAGAACAAGTGAATAGTTTTCGATATCTGGGTAGTATTCTTAGTAATAACATGAAGTGCGAACGTGAAATAAAAGCAAGGATAGGAATGGCGAAAGAAGCCTTTAGGAGGAAGAAAAGTCTGTTTTGTGGGACCTTGAATAAAGAATTGAAAAAAAAAAGACTCATAAAATGCTTCGTGTGGAGTGTTGTACTGTATGGGGCGGAAACGTGGACATTACGTAAAGGCGATGAAAATCGACTGGAAGCCTTCGAAATGTGGGTGTGGAGAAGAATGGAAAGAATTAGTTGAGTCGAGCGGAAAATGAATGAGAGAGTATTAGAAGTGGTGGGTGAGAAAAGAACACTTTTAGATATTATTAGGAAGAGGAAGAGAAACTGGTTGGGACATTGCCTAAGATGTAAAAGGGAAAAGTCGTCGTTGCCATAGAAACTACCGTTTCCATAACAACGACTCCTGTCACTGCTTGTCAGTCTAAAACTGTTTGAAGAAAAGAATAAGTCGTAAGTGGGAACCCTTCACCCCTGGTGGGGATGTTCATGAAGCTATCAGCTTATGTCTAATTACGTTGGAATATATTAGCCGTTTCTTAATTTTGAACATACTAGATTCGATCGAAACGAGAAAACTTTTTATCGGACTTCTAAAGAGAATGAAATAAAATAACTAAATACATGACCGTGTTTATTACATCTAGGATTCCCAGTCACGACCCCCTTTTCAGTTTTATTAAAAAATAGAAGAAGAAGATGAAGAAAGGAAAAGGAAAATAGAAAAGGAAAGAGGTAAAGTAAGAAGGTGATAAAGAGGAAGCTGTTACTGAATATTTTGAAAAATATGGTAAAGAAAAGTGAATAATTATCGAATTCCAATAGCTATTGGGTTAATATTTGGTATTAAGGTGATCAAGGGTAGACACATGTTAACCCATACATCCCCGATCTAGATCCATTTAACCCTAACTACCAAATTATCCCGATCTAGATCTGAGATAGATGAGAAAGTTTAATTCTACAGTTTATTCAATATTTCCACTAATATCCAATATTTGAAAAATAAACGACGAAGTTGATGGCATGTTAGAATCGACCACAAAGAAAAAAAAAATCAGAGTATTACATATTCGTAGAAGATTTTGACTCTCACAGTTCTCCCATGCTGATCATTCGTTCAGGCTACTTCAGTCCTTTTTACTTCCTTCATAGAGCCAACTTAAGTTAGTATTAACATTCAATGAGTTTAATTGATAACTACCATTAATTATAATAAGTCACACATATATGTCAAAATAATGGATGCACTTAATACTAAACCTACATTTCACTCACACACACATTCATACAGGACAATGTATACTTCGGGTTGTATTTAGTTAAATTAAACTAACCTAACTACATTACTATATACATTTATTACATTTCAATAAAAGAAAAATTAGTTGGACATAACAGGGAAAAAATTTAATACATGGAAAGAATGTTTCATTAACATGCATAGAAATTCGCTAATTTTATCAAGACCAAATAACACATTTCTCTTCCTATATATATATTAAAAGTTGAATTACATAAAAGAGAATTTGACAAAAAAAAAATGAAAGACAAAAATAAAAAAAATTCAAAGATCAATACATTTAGGATTCAATGTCATGAATATATATATATATCGTTGCGGAAAAAGAAAGAAAAAATAAATAAAATATATATATATATATATATATATATATATATATATATATATATAATTGGTTAATCATTCTAAAAAAAAAACACTTTAGTAACATTTTATTAGGTCTCTGTCCCAAGAGGAGACATTTCGACGATTTTATGAGTCTTTGTTCTCACATCGATAATAGCTCCTTTTTCCAACTCTCTTTTGCACTGTGGTTTGTGTCCATGAGAGTGTTTAATTGTTTTTGATTTAGCTATAGACAAATAGTCGCTTCATATCACATATATATGTATATTTCTCATTTCGTCACTCGACGCACTCAATATAAAATTTCAAAGTTTATCAAGGTTAAAAAAAATTTTGAATCCAGTCACAGATATTGAGAACATATTTCCATATTCCGGTATTCACATTAAGTTATCAACTAAATTTCTCTTCATTAAATTTAAGACCAGTAATTTTCTTTATAGTATAGATCTTGTAGTCAAAAGATTCTAGTCACTGAATAGTTAAATTTCTGATCGTAGGGGAAGGATTTGTTTCAGAGTCTACTGATAGAAGATTCGTTGGTGGGGCACACTGTTTCGTAGGTTATTAATTTCACTTTGATCTTGCGAATAAATTTGGATGAGGATTAGGGTTATTTTACTTATCTTACGACCTGCTACTCGTTTTACTTACATGCGGTATTTAACATTATATTCAACTTTAATAGTTACAGACATCAGTAACCACTCAACAAAATGTAATTTATTACAATATACGCGGTAACACTATATGTCACAAATAGTTGGTAACGGTCGGGTGTCAAAAACCTATGGCAACCTAAACAAAACCAGGGTAAATACCGAGCCCATTACATACATACTCGTATATATATATATTCATATTATTCAATACAATAAATTCCACTTTAATATCCATCGTAGTATTTTGTCGACGTTTAAATTCTACATAACCGTTCATATTCGACAAGTATTCATATTTTATAAATGTTTATATTTTATTGGCTCAAAGACAAAACAAAAACCCTGACTATCAAAATTCACTTTTTTCTCTCATAAGGTTGCAACATTGTACTTTCTATGTATAAACCCGATAATCAATAATCATTTTCAATTTACTAAAGATCCGCATATATATATATAAAAAATAGTTGGTGTTATTTAGTGACATAAGAGGTGGAAATGTAACAAATTGAGCAGGCACGTAACTTTTAAAACTATGTAAGCACATATATAGATGTATATAAAAAAAAATCAATGTTATTGGAAACTAGTGGGCCCAGACTACTAATACATACACACTATATGACCAATCAATAGAAATAAAAACCAGAAATCAGTTGTCAATGGATATAATTTGTATGATCCATGAATAACGAATGTTTCTAGGAATCCGAAAGCATAGTGTACCTTCCCATCAATTTCTCCAGTGGTGGATTGAATATCGCGAAAATGGTCCCGAGATGTGCTGCAATACCTCCACGAATTGCATCCCTCGATGTCTCAGTTAGTACATACGATCGAAATAAGTGATATGGAATATTGTACATTTTCATGAGTTTTAGAAATCGGGGGGGGGGGGGGCAAGGTTGAAAAATTTGAAAAAAAAATCTCGAAGTAATGAAGACAGAGAGAGATAGAGAAGAAGGAAGACGAAGAATAGTGGCGCCAAAGACTTAAGTGAGAAGTAACTAACGCTACAAAGACGAAAGTCGAATTTCTATCTCAACAAATCCATAGCCAAAATATTCTTAACATGCCAAAAGGGTGGTCTACTCAAATACGTAGACTCAAGGAACGCCCTGCTGCCAAGGATGCAAGTTCTGTGTCCATCAGATCCCAATCCCACAAGAGTTTGGTTGTAAGATTGAAATCCGATCCCCGTATCCGGCCCAAACCAGCAGGTTCCCGGAAATCGTCCGGAAGGTTAGAGAAGGCGCTAATTTAGAATTTCAAGAAAAAAAAAATCATCCGACCTCTTGGAAACTAGAAGATTCCAGAATAGGGATGAAATTAGAGTAATAGCTAAGGTATCCCTAATTAGTAATTCGCCAAAATTAAAAAAAAAATTAAATAAATAAACTGAATTTTGGATCGGTGATTTCAATTACCGAAACATCACCGATGGCTACCCAGCGCAGACATGCCACCGTCTGGGACGTCGTTAATTTCCCTCATCTAATTAAACTAAGAAAAGACATGAAAAATACTCAAGGGGACTAGGGGTCGACGTCCGGGTACGCTACATTTAGTAGCAGTTAATTTAATCGGATAGTCCGAACTGAGTTATATGAACACTGCACAATAAATAAATAAGGTAAGCAACAAAAACAAAAAAAAAAAAAAAATCTCGGAGAGGCTATGAATGCTAAAGATACAAATGACCGAAACCTGTACTTTTCGATGATCACAGGATATAGCAGTTGGTTTTCTTAATTATCATTTCTGTCATCCTTTAGAAGTAATTCCCACATGATACTACTCTATCTATTGAAAGGCTTAAGATCTGGGGCTGTTATTATGAGGTACATAAATGCAAAGTAACACACAATTCCCAACTATAATTTACATTCAAGTAGCAAACTCGGTTGGATGAATGCACTGGTGTGGAAGTCAAAACGCGAGAGATTTTTTTTTTTTTTCTTCGTAAACATGTTCATATTTTCACTATATAAAATTCACTAGGCCTATCCATTTAAATATAGGGGTCGTCATCTCGTTCATATTATATATCATATTATTAACATATCATTACATTCATTCATTATCTACTAATTTTCGCACGAAGTAATATTTTATAAACACCCTATTTCGTACATTTTACACGCAGGCCATACACATATCTACATTACGCAGTAATAAATATATATATAACTATCACAATCTATCACGCTCAAACCACCACACGATCACATTCATCGAACCACGTACTCTTTATTTCGAAGCACCCAAATTGTATTTACCTTGCAGGTTTAAAAAAAAAAATCATACATGTATTTACGGAAAGTTAAATTGTCAATGATTAATCTATTTCTGATTTGTTGATAAAACTGAAGCAACAATGGAATTTTCGACAGCCACGGGAAAAAAGAATTTAATACTACATTTTGAACCAAACAGTAACAGCATATGGACTTTACTTCTATTAAGAAAATAGGTATTCTTTATTTCGGCGGATATTTCAATTTCTACTGACCCTAGCAAGCTGAAATTTCCAGTACAGTAAGATCTCATGCTATTTTATACGAAGGTATACTCATCTGACCCGAAATCCATGTCCAATGAAAGTAATTTTTGAATAAATGACTAAAATCCAACAACCTAGATCACTAAGTTATGCGATGTCGTATTGTCAACAAACAATTGAGTACCGAAACCGGACGCTGTGGCGCTGTAGTGGAGGCATAATTTACCGTGTACTGAAATGTATACTTGTACTCATTAATCAGAAATTTAATATTTACTCTGGTTTATTTCTGTTAGGAAAATGGTACTAAATTAACACATATTTATACACTGTCCAAATCGAAAATTCACACACTCACACAAAACTACTAACTACATACACCACTGCTAATACTATACATAAAACAACTAACTAAACCAAACATGCACCATTTAGTTACATGCATGTTGACAAAATAAATACTCCCTTCTGATATATACCGTCGGCTCTATTAAATTTAGAGGGGGCAAAATGAGAAAGGTAAACACTAGGTCCAATTGACCTGACCAATTGTTTACATAATGACTACCAAAAGTTGATGCCCGGGGGGCACCTTAAGGAGGTTTATGTAGGGACCCTTCCCCTGAAAGGGGAAAAGGCCCTAAAACGAACAATAACTAACCCATTCCCCCGCTAGAACCGGTTCAATTCAGAAAAGGGGATAGGAGCCCTTTTGAACTAACTTAAGCTGCCATTATGATTATTTACAGTACTATTAAACCTACTACATACATGCAATTACGAAATAAATAATAATAATTCACATTTACTTAATACACGACCAACATGCACTAATCAGGTCGTAATTTCCCTAATCCCTAATTGAATTTGAAAAGATAAAAAAAAAAAATCACTTTCCTATATTGTCTATCCTATCTGGGCAGCAAACATGGCTTCCTGCAAACCGAAATCCTGAATCAGATATTTTCCCCTGGTTTTGCAGTTCTTTCAACAAAAATATGGGTTTCCTGGCTCCTGATTGATCACACGACGTTTACGATGACATTTAGTCTAAATTTTACCTGTTTTACACTCGAAATCCACGTCTTTACCAGCCAGTATAGCGTAGTTGATTTCCACGGCTGTGCTCGTAGAGTCGTTCTTGATTATTCTCATAACATTGCGC
Source organism: Thermobia domestica (assembly GCF_964235325.1). Lineage (NCBI taxonomy): Eukaryota > Metazoa > Arthropoda > Insecta > Zygentoma > Lepismatidae > Thermobia > Thermobia domestica. Next base: position 231,756,851 of record NC_137464.1, on the reverse strand, counting down.
CGAAAAAGCCAGAGGTAGGAGAATTCCTCCAATCAGAACGAAAACTTTAGCCGCGGAAATTACAAAGCGAATGGAAATTTGGTAAATCCAGATATAACCGGATCGGAAAGTGACTAAGGACTACTGAGAGGGGGTGAGGGAAAAGGTTAGGTACCTGACTAAATTCTACATTGGTCTGAAATTAAGAAAATTTATATCCAATGACAGAACTATGTTTCGGTATGACGTCAGAATGGTAATCCTTGAAACTTTTCAACTTATATATCAGAAAATGGGATTTACACTTAATCAAAATATAAATAAATATATTATACAGTGGGAAATATGGTTATTAATGAAACCTTTCGATTCATTATATTTAATTCGAAGTAAAGGGAGTAAATAAATTGTGTAGCTAAACCGAAATTGAATAAAAAAAAATTACTAGGTACAGGGTGCGTAAAAAAAAATTGCCATTACTTTCAACTGTAATGGTACATTACAGTTTTCCCCGGCCCATTAACAAAATTTTGTTAGAATAACAAAATTTTGCTAATTGGGAATACTAACTACTGATGCTTGTTAAATTAACACACTCATTCATCCCATTCAAACGTTACCAGTCACTCTAGGACAGTATATTATATCTACTTGGGGTATTGCGCAAGTAATTCACTACGTTTATCTTCTGTACAATTGAAAATCTTTAAATTTCGAAAATTGTGAGTTCCGATACTTTTTTTTTTTTTCAGTAGTGTTCATATAGCAATAGAACGGACAGAAGTTCTAACTGAGAAATCGACAGAGACAATTCGTAAGGCTTCACTCGCCGACTAGTATATCTGATGACATTAGGATGCAGTTTCCCGACGATCACTTCCATTTAATATTGTTCTAGGCTCACCGTTACCACGCACTTGCGAATGGATTGAATTCTGGGGTCGATTTACATTATTGTTACTATTATTGTTATTATTATTGCCCTGACTATTACCGTTCTCCCTTCTTCCGTACGTCCTGTTAAAATTCCTCCTGGTGTTATCGCCCCTATCCGGGTTCGATGCCATGTTGGTACGGTCATAGGGACGATAACTCCGGCGATTGTTGAACATGGGCCGATTCCTAAATAGTCGCCGGCCATTATTGTTGTTTTCTGAGCCATACCCACTAGGATAACGAGATCCAGCTTGGGTATAACTCAGGAAATCTGTCTGGCAACTTGCCGTTACCTTCGTCTTCGTCGGTTTTAGAATCTTTGCCTGTCGGGCGAAGTATCGTTTTGGTGGACCACCAACTTCCTTACCGCACAAGGCAGCTAAACGTGAGGTGACTTCTCGCACCGTTTGGCACAAGTGGGACGCTATGGCCCGGGACTCATCAGGTGGAAGAGCGTTAACTATAATATCTACCAGTTCGGCCTGAGAGGGATGTTCAGCTATCTGATAATATAGTTCGATAATTTTCCAAGCATAGTCCAAGAGGGATCCATACTTGGAGCGATCATACCGGAGTGATTGTAAGTTTCTTTTTTGGAGTCGTTCGATGTGCTCATTACAATATTCTTCTTTGAAAAGAATCAAAAAATCACCGAACGTCCGGATTTGGTATTTAACCGAGGCAAACCATGCGCCCGAAGCGGCGATCAAACATTTTTCAACTATTTGTAGGCGTTCTCCATCAGTAAGTTTGTACATGTCTAGATATTGCTGCAATCTTCGCAGAAAAACTCTAGGTAACCCGTTAGTAATGTTCCCATCGAAAGTGGGGAAACGTTCAATATCCCGGAGGGAAACTTTAGAGCTCATACTATACGGGGCAGGAAAAGAATCTAGTGGAATCAACGCATTATCCTGAGCGGTTGGGGTTGTCACCGGATTTGTCACCGACGGAGTGGTCACTGAACTGAACGCTCCCATATGACCAAGAGAGGTTTTATAATTAGTATTGACCATGTAAGGTTCGAATTTAGGACCCACCACTGCAGTAACTGACGGTCCGGCACATCTCCTTTCCCCTCCTGGCAGCACGCTGTAAGATTGTACCATTCCAAAGGTAGAGTGAGCATTTACGCTAGTGACTGTTGTAGTCACAACACTCGACTGCATCGGTACATCGAAATTACTCAACCATGATTTCGAGGTTGGCTGATGCGGGGGACAATACATGGTTGTGTCCCGTGCATCAGGCAACACTTGACTCTTTCCCGGGAGGACGTTACTCGTTTCGGGGAAATTTTTCCCTATAGAATCGCTATCAGGAAAAGGATAGGAGATGTCAGACTTGACGATTTCCAGTTTAGTAATCTTCCCCTTAATACTGTCTACCTCAGTTTGAATTCGACTAATTCTTTGATCAACCGACTCTAGTTTAGTTTCTATTGATAGGTCGGATATTACAACATTCAATTTACTTATTTCAGCCTGCTGCTGTTCAACCTTTCGTTCGATGTCACCAAATCTTTTGTTTGTACCCTCAAACCTTACATCTATTTCGTTTAGTTTCTCATTTGTTTCGTCTCTGAGCTGCTCGGTAGACTGTTGGGCCCGGTATCTAACCTGCTCCAGTTCAGTAGACGTTTGTTCTTTCAATTTACTAATCGAAGAAGCAAAGTCTAAACAAATCTGGTCAAATTTGTTGTTTAATACCTCGAATCGAGCGTCGGTCTCTCGTTTCGAGGTATCAAACTTCTCATTTATCTCACGCCTTAAGTTTTCACTATTCTGATCTATTTTCTGATTTATCTCACGCCTTAAGTTTTCACTATTCTGATTTATCTCACGCCTCATTTCTGTATTATTTTGTTCCATGTTAGAAAATTTTTCATGCATCATTTCCATCATCTGGCGAATTAATGCAGACGTGTCAGACCCTCCAGATGACATTCCTTCCTTCGGGTTTGCCGTCAGATCCCGAGAATCACTGTGATTTTCATTTTTTTCCTCATCGTCGAGGTCAGATATCTCCGCTGGAGATATTTGGCCTCGGTCCTTTTCACAATCCTCACAATATTTTTCTATTTCGCCGGTTTGCACCTTTTCTGCATTTTCAGCAGTGTCATCTAAATTGGAACAAGCAAAGTGGATCCATTTTAGTCCACAACCGGTGCATCTAATTAATCTTCGCGGGGCGCGAGATCTTTTCTCTCTTTCATCTAATGTGCATTGAGTGCACGTGACTTCACACTCGCCCTGTGACACCACAACCTTTTTTGTTGCCATAGCTTTGAGACACTTTACTCTTTACAAAAGACAGGATATATATAGCAAAAATACACATATACTATAAAATACTTATTCACTATCCAGACAAGTATTATTCATGACTTAAAGGACTCCCATTCTCTTTCCTTCCTTGAAACCCTTCTAGCGTTTAATTCTAATTTTAGAAAAATTTGGACACTCCTTCTCTTTCTCCCCCTTAGAAAAGGAAACAAAAATGACAAAGTAGCCAACGACTCTACTTATTTCATTTGACTATAAAATTTCTCGTATTAATTTCAATGTTGTAATCAATTCAACATGCCTTCAACCTCACTCTTTGACATTCTCAAAAAAAATTTCAAATCTATCGGTTGCCATTCAAACTGAGATCCGTTGCCATGGAAACAAACGTTGCCATAACAACCATTCTTATCGCGGTTCACCAACTCAAACTGATTGGCATGATAACTGGTATTATTCAATAAGCATTTTCAGATCCGTTACCACAGTAAACATGGTTACCATAGCAACAGTCTTGTCACGTGTCGCCAATTTAAAACTGTAAAAGGGAAAAGTCGTCGTTGCCATAGAAACTACCGTTTCCATAACAACGACTCCTGTCACTGCTTGTCAGTCTAAAACTGTTTGAAGAAAAGAATAAGTCGTAAGTGGGAACCCTTCACCCCTGGTGGGGATGTTCATGAAGCTATCAGCTTATGTCTAATTACGTTGGAATATATTAGCCGTTTCTTAATTTTGAACATACTAGATTCGATCGAAACGAGAAAACTTTTTATCGGACTTCTAAAGAGAATGAAATAAAATAACTAAATACATGACCGTGTTTATTACATCTAGGATTCCCAGTCACGACCCCCTTTTCAGTTTTATTAAAAAATAGAAGAAGAAGATGAAGAAAGGAAAAGGAAAATAGAAAAGGAAAGAGGTAAAGTAAGAAGGTGATAAAGAGGAAGCTGTTACTGAATATTTTGAAAAATATGGTAAAGAAAAGTGAATAATTATCGAATTCCAATAGCTATTGGGTTAATATTTGGTATTAAGGTGATCAAGGGTAGACACATGTTAACCCATACATCCCCGATCTAGATCCATTTAACCCTAACTACCAAATTATCCCGATCTAGATCTGAGATAGATGAGAAAGTTTAATTCTACAGTTTATTCAATATTTCCACTAATATCCAATATTTGAAAAATAAACGACGAAGTTGATGGCATGTTAGAATCGACCACAAAGAAAAAAAAATCAGAGTATTACATATTCATAGAAGATTTTGACTCTCACAGTTCTCCCATGCTGATCATTCGTTCAGGCTACTTCAGTCCTTTTTACTTCCTTCATAGAGCCAACTTAAGTTAGTATTAACATTCAATGAGTTTAATTGATAACTACCATTAATTATAATAAGTCACACATATATGTCAAAATAATGGATGCACTTAATACTAAACCTACATTTCACTCACACACACATTCATACAGGACAATGTATACTTCGGGTTGTATTTAGTTAAATTAAACTAACCTAACTACATTACTATATACATTTATTACATTTCAATAAAAGAAAAATTAGTTGGACATAACAGGGAAAAAATTTAATACATGGAAAGAATGTTTCATTAACATGCATAGAAATTCGCTAATTTTATCAAGACCAAATAACACATTTCTCTTCCTATATATATATTAAAAGTTGAATTACATAAAAGAGAATTTGACAAAAAAAAATGAAAGACAAAAATAAAAAAAATTCAAAGATCAATACATTTAGGATTCAATGTCATGAATATATATATATATCGTTGCGGAAAAAGAAAGAAAAAATAAATAAAAAAAATATATATATATATATATAATTGGTTAATCATTCTAAAAAAAAAAAACACTTTAGTAACATTTTATTAGGTCTCTGTCCCAAGAGGAGACATTTCGACGATTTTATGAGTCTTTGTTCTCACATCGATAATAGCTCCTTTTTCCAACTCTCTTTTGCACTGTGGTTTGTGTCCATGAGAGTGTTTAATTGTTTTTGATTTAGCTATAGACAAATAGTCGCTTCATATCACATATATATGTATATTTCTCATTTCGTCACTCGACGCACTCAATATAAAATTTCAAAGTTTATCAAGGTTAAAAAAAATTTTGAATCCAGTCACAGATATTGAGAACATATTTCCATATTCCGGTATTCACATTAAGTTATCAACTAAATTTCTCTTCATTAAATTTAAGACCAGTAATTTTCTTTATAGTATAGATCTTGTAGTCAAAAGATTCTAGTCACTGAATAGTTAAATTTCTGATCGTAGGGGAAGGATTTGTTTCAGAGTCTA